>NC_087394.1:20117114-20142114 GCF_031307605.1 Tribolium castaneum | reverse complement strand
CTTTGGATAAAGGCTGCTAATCCTATTTGTTTCATTGCCTAAAATAGACAAAATTGTTAAAAAATCTAACAAAAACGCTGTATTCTAGCACAAAATACTAATTACATTATAGTTTTGACGAGAATACCTTATTTGGAATGATTCTATGCTTCCAAACGAGTAAATTTTTATTAAACAGATGCCAAACATCATGTTTTGTCCTATAAAGACATTTTATATTGCAGTTTGTATTAAAACAAAATATTTTCGTTGATTCTTTGTTAGAAGCAGCAAACCTAACATTAAAGAATCTGAAAACTTTGTATTCGGACACAAACCACCGAATTTTGTATCAGTTTAGACAAAAACGGTTGATTTTCGACAATATTTTGCTTTCAACAAGAAAACTTACATCAAACTGACTAAAAACGTCTTATTTTAGCACAAAACAAAAGATTTGCGTTATAGTCTTAAAGCTGATTCATGCCACAGTTTGGATAAAAACCAATTATTTTTGTTAATTCATTGTTACAAACAAGAAACCTTACATCAAAGAAACTGAAAACCCCTTATTCAGGCACAGAAATTCGAATTACGTTTCAGTCTGGACAAAAACTGCTTATTTTAGACGATCCTTTGTTTTGAACACGAAAATTTACATTAAAAAGATTAAAAACGTCTTATTCTGGCTGAAAACTGCAAATTATATATTACTCTAGATAAAAGCAATTTATCCTGATTACTCCTTTGCTTAGAATAGAGCAAACTTGTATAAAACTTAATGAAAACTTTAAATTTCGTTTCAAAGAAATAATTTACGTTATAGTTTTGACCAACACTGTTTATTTCAAACAAATTTATGATTCGAAACTAATGAACTTTTATGGGGCAGATGCAAAACCACATATTACCATATAAAGCGTTGTTTTAAAGCAAAGTATTACCTTTTGCAACAAGAAATTTCACGTCAAAGAAACTGAAAACTTCGTATCCATGCATAAATATCGAATTACGTATCAGTTTAGGCAAATACAGCTTATATTAAACGATTCCTTGCTATAAACAAGAAAAATTTTATCAAGCATATTGAAAACGTCTTATTCTCGAAAATAAGAGCAAATTATGTATCAGTTTTAACAAAAGCGGATTACTCTGTTTGATTCTATGCTTAGAGTAGAGTAAACTACTTTAAAACGTAATGAAAACTCTATATTCAAGCTCAAAAGAACAAATTACGTTATAGTTTTGACAGAAAAAATATTCCGGACGATTACATACTTCGAAGTAAGCAAACTTTAATTGAACAAGTGCAAAAGCTAATACTTTGCTTTAAAATAACGATTTATGTGGTAATATGGTATTTTGCATCTGTCCTATAAAAGTTTACTCGTTTCGCTCCATTGAATCAATCGAAATAAATTATTTTAACACAACAACAACGAAAATAATTTGTTTTTGTTTAAACTGTATCATAAGTCGCTTTTATAAAACGAACTAAGACGTTTGGCATTTGTTTAGTGAAAGTTTTTTCGTTTGGGGGCATAAAATCGTTTGAAATTAACAGTTCTGGTCAAAACTATAACGTAAATTATTTCTTTGTATCACTTTAAAGATTTGCGTTATAGTCTTGACGAGAACTGTTAATTTCAAACGATTCTATGCTTTGAAACCAGTATACTTTCACTGAACAGAGGCAAAACGTCTGATTTCGCCTTTAAAAAACGATTTATGTCACAGTTTGGATTAAAACCAATGATTTTCGTTTATGCATTGTTACAAACAAGAAACCTTACATCAAAGAAACTGAAAACCTCTTATTCAGGCCCAGAAAATCAAATTACGTTTCAGTCTAGTCACAAATTGCTTATTTTAGACGATTCTTTCTTTTGAACACGAAAACTTACATTAAAAAGATTAAAAACGTCTTATTCTGGCTCAAAACTGCAAATTATGTATTACTTTGGATAAAAGCAGTTTATCCTGATTACTTAGAATAGAGCAAACTTGTATAAAACTTAATGAAAACTTTAAATTTCGTCTCAAAGAAATAATTTACGTTATAGTTTTGACCAGAACTGTTAATTTCAAACGATTTTATGCCCCCAAACGAGAAAACTTTCACTAAACAAATGCCAAACGTCTTAGTTCGTTTTATAAAAGCGACTTATGATACAGTTTAAACAAAAACAAATTATTTTCGTTGTTGTTGTGTTAAAATAATTTATTTCGAATGATTCAATGGAGCAAAACGAGTAAACTTTTATAGGACAGATGCAAAATACCATATTGCCACATAAATCGTTATTTTAGAGCAAAGTATTAGCTTTTGCACTTGTTCAATTAAAGTTTGCTTACTTCGAAGTATGTAATCGTCCGGAATATTTTTTTTTGTCAAAAGTATAACGTAATTTGTTCTTTTGAGCTTGAATATAGAGCTTTCATTACGTTTTAAAGTAGTTTACTCTACTCTAAGCATAGAATCAAACAGAGTAATCCGCTTTTGCTAAAACTGATACATAATTTGCTCTTATTTTCGAGAATAAGACGTTTTCAATACGCTTGATAAAATTTTTCTTGTTTATAGCAAGGAATCGTTTAAAATAAGCTGTATTTGCCTAAACTGATACGTAATTCGATATTTATGCATGGATACGAAGTTTTCAGTTTGTTTGACGTGAAATTTCTTGTTGCAAAAGGTAATACTTTGCTTTAAAACAACGCTTTATATGGTAATATGTGGTTTTGCATCTGCCCCATAAAAGTTCATTAGTTTCAAATCATAAATTCGTTTGAAATAAACAGTGCTGGTCAAAACTATAACGTAAATTATTTCTTTGAGACGAAATTTAAAGTTTTCATTAAGTTTTATACAAGTTTGTTCTATTCTAAGCAAAGGAGTAATCAGGATAAATTGCTTTTATCTAGAGTAATATATAATTTGCAGTTTTCAGCCAGAATAAGACGTTTTTAATCTTTTTAATGTAAGTTTTCGTGTTCAAAACAAAGGATCGTCTAAAATAAGCAGTTTTTGTCTAGACTGAAACGTAATTCGAATTTCTGTGCCTGAATAAGGGGTTTTAAGTTTCTTTGATGTAAGGTTTCTTGTTTGTAACAATGAATTAACAAAAATAATTGGTTTTTATCCAAACTATGGCATGAATCAGATTTAAGACTATAACGCAAATCTTTTGTTTTGTGCTAAAATAAGACGTTTTTAGTTAGTTTGATGTAAGTTTTCTTGTTGAAAGCAAAATATTGTCGAAAATCAACCGTATTTGTCTAAACTGATACAAAATTCGGTGGTTTGTGTCCGAATACAAAGTTTTCAGATTCTTAAATGTTAGGTTTGCTGCTTCTAACAATGAATCATCGAAAATATTTTGTTTTAATACAAACTGCAATATAAAATGTCGTTATAGGACAAAACATGATGTTTGGCATCTGTTTCATAAAAATTTACTCGTTTGGAAGCATAGAATCATTCCAAATAAGGTATTCTCGTCAAAACTATAATGTAATTAGTATTTTGTGCTAGAATACAGCGTTTTTGTTAGATTTTTTAACAATTTTGTCTATTTTAGGCAATGAAACGAATAGGATTAGCTGCCTTTATCCAAAGTGATACATAAATTGCTCTTTTATGCCAGATTAATACGTTTTTAGTCTGTTCGATGTAAGTTTTCTTGTTCAAAGCAAAAGATCGTCTAAAATAAGCCGTTTTTGTTTGAACTGATAAACAATTCAGACTGAGAGTCAACAAAAATAATTTGTTTTAATCTAAACTTTTTTCTTTTTGACCCTATAAGAGTCCTATAAGAGTCCGAGATACGCCGTTCTCGTCAAGTCTATAACGTAATTCGTTTTTTTGTGTCAGAATACGACGTTTTCTGTCTGTTTAATATAAGTTTTTAATAATAATAATAATAATAATAATAATAAAAATAATAACAATAATAATAATAATAATAATAATAATAATAAAAATAATAACAATAATAATAATAATAATAATAATAATAATAATAATAATAATAATAATAATAATAATAATAATAATAATAATAATAATAATAATAATAATAATAATATTAATAATAATAATAGTAATAATAATAATAAAAATAATAGTAATAATAATAATAATAATAAAAATAATAACAATAGTAGTAATAAAAGTAAGCTTAGTTTTCTAAGCAAAAATGAAGCTTATTTTGTGTTATATGAGCGTTTTCTCATTTCTATGCAAAAGATCATGTGTGATCTGTGTTTTTAGGCAATCTAAGCCATTTTATAGTTTTTAGGCAAGAAATTGTCTAAAATTAATAACTCAATTCAAAACTGGTATAAAAACATTTACTATACAAAAGTTAATAATAATAATAATAATAACAATAATAATAATAATAATAATAATAATAACAATAATAATAATAATAATAATAATAATAATAATAATAATAATAATAATAATAATAATAACAATAATATTAATAAAAATAATAATAATAGTAATATAAGTAAGCTTAGTTTTCTAAGCAAAAATGAACCTTATTTTGTGTGTTATATGAGTGTTTTCTCATTTCTATGCAAGAAATCATCTGTGATCTGTGTTTTTAGGCAAGAAATTGTCTAAAATTAATAACTCATTTTAAAACTGGTATAAAAACATTTACTATACAAAAGTTAATAATAATAATAATAATAATAATAATAATAATATTAATAATAATAGTAGTAATAAAAGTAAGCTTAGTTTTCTAAGCAAAAATAAAGCTTATTTTGTGTTATATGAGCGTTTTCTCATTTCTATGCAAGAGATCATCTGTGATCTGTGTTTTTAGGCAAGAAATTGTCTAAAATTAATAACTCATTTTAAAACTGGTATAAAAACATTTACTATACAAAAGTTATAACCGGTTTTTAATAATAATAATAATAATAATAATAATAATAATAATAATAATAGTAATAATAATAATAATAATAATAATAAAAATAATAATAATAGTAATAAAAGTAAGCTTAGTTTTCTAAGCAAAAATGAAGCTTATTTTGTGTTATATGAGTGTTTTCTCATTTCTATGGAAGAAATCATCTGTGATCTGTGTTTTTAGGCAAGAAATTGTCTAAAATTAATAACTCATTTTAAAACTGGTATAAAAACATTTACTATTCAAAAGTTAATAATAATAATAATAATAATAATAATAATAATAATTATAATAATATTAACAATAATAATAATAATACTTTTAATAAGGAAAAATGGAGCTTATTTTGTGTGTTACATGAGCGTTTTCTCATTTCTATGCAAAAGATCATGTGTGATCTGTGTTTTTAGGCAATCTAAGCCATTTTATAGTTTTTAATATTTAACAAAAATTAGCTTTAAAATAAAATGTTTGAAAAACTGAAATTAAACTAAATTAATTGTGTCTAACACTTTAGTAGAGGAAAAAGGAGGAGACATAAAAGTCACAAAAGTCTTAGAGTTGTCTTTAGTCGTCATATTAATAACAATAACATTTATAATAACAATACTAGTAGTACTAAATTTGCTTATATGCAAGCGCTTAATTAAGGTAACAGTTTTTTTTGTTTTTGCTTATATCTCGAAAACAGTTACTCCTATCAATTTTTAATTTTTCACCAAAATTAAAGGTGATAAAATTTCCTACAAAATAGTTATTTGCATTTTTCATGTAGAACTAACCATAAGCGAGATATAAGTTAAATAATTAATAATTAAAAAAAAGTGTTTTAACAGAAAATGTCTTGTGATTTAAAATACACTTAATTTATTGGGTCCAATACTTTATTAGAAGAAAAAGAAGGTGACATAAAAGTCACTGAAGTCTTCAGAGTCGTTTTTAAATGCTGCATTTTTGTCTTCGTCTCAAACATTGAAAACTGAATTACATTTTTGTTCAGTAACAGTTACAGTTTTCTTATTGGTTTCTTGCTTATATCTCGAAAACAGTTACTCCTATCAATTTTTATCTTTCTTTCAAAATTAAAGCTGATAAAATTTCCTACAAAATAGTTATTTGCATTTCTTTTGTAAGACCAACCATAAGCGAGTTATAGAGTTGGATATAAATAATCTTTAACAAAAATTTGCTTTAAAATAAAATGTTTGAAAAACTAAAATAAAACTAAATTAATTGTGTCTAACACTTTAGTAGAGGAAAAAGGAGAAGACATAAAGGTCACTAAAGTCTTCAGAGTCGTTTTTAGTCGTCATATTAATAACAATAACATTAATAATAATAATACTAATAGTACTAAATTTGCTTATATGCAAACGCTTAATTAAGGTAACAGTTTTTTGGTTTCTAGCTTATATCTCGAAAACAGTTACTCCTATCAATTTTTATCGTTTTACTAAAATTAAAGCTGATAAAATTTCCTACAAAATAGTTATTTGCATTTCTCATGTAGGACTAACCATAAGCGAGATATAAGTTTGAAAATAATTAATATTTAAAACAAAAGTGCTTTAACAGAAAATGCCTTGTGATTTAAAATACACTTAATTTATTGGGTCCAATACTTTATTAGAAGAAAAAGGAGGTGACATAAAAGTCACTGAAATCTTCAGAGTCGTTTTTAAATGCTGCATTTTTGTCTTCGTCTCAAACATTGAAAACTGAATTACATTTTTGTTCAGTAACAGTTACAGTTTTCTTATTGGTTTTTTGCTTATATCTCGAAAACAGTTACACCTATCAAATTTTATCTTTCTTTCAAAATTAAAGCTGATAAAATTTCCAACAAAGTAATTATTTGCATTTTTCTTGTAGGACCAAGCATAAGCGAGTTATAGAGATGGATATAAATAATATCTAACAAAAATTTGCTTTAAAATAAAATGTTTGAAAAACTGAAATTAAACTAAATTAATTGTGCCTAACACTTTAGTGGAGGAAAAAGGAGAAGACATAAAAGTCTGTAAAGGTTTCAGAATCGTCTTTAGTCGTCATATAAATAACAATAACATTAATAATAATAAAACTAATAGTACTAAATTTGCTTATATGCAAACGCTGAATTAAGGTAATAGTTTTTTGGTTTCTTGCTTATATCTCGAAAACAGTTACTCCTATCAATTTTTATCTTTTTTTCAAAATTAAAGCTGATAACATTTCCTACAAAATAGTTATTTGCATTTTTTTGTAGAACCAACCATAAGCGAGTTATAGAGTTGGATATAAATAATCTTTAACAAAAATTTGCTTTAAAATAAAATGTTTGAAAATCCGATATTAAACTAAATTAATTGGGTTTAACACTTTAGTATAGGAAAAAGGAGAAGACATAAAAGTCACCAAAGTCTTCAGAGTTGTTTTTGGTACTAAATTTGCTTATATGCAAGCGCTTAATTAAGGTAACAGTTTTTTGGTTTCTTGCTTATATCTCGAAAACAGTTACTCCTATCTATTTTTATCTTTTTTTTAAAATTAAAGCTGATAAAATTTCCTACAAAATAGTTATTTGCATTTTTCATGTAGGACTAACCATAAGCGAGATATAAGTTTGAAAATAATTATTATTTAAAAAAAAGTGCTTTAACAGAAAATGCCTTGTGATTTAAAATTCACTTAATTTAGTTGGCAAGCGCTTAATTAAGGTAACAGTTTTTTGGTTTCTTGCTTATATCTCGAAAACAGTTACTCCTATCAATTTTTATCTTTTTACTAAAATTAAAGCTGATAAAATTTTCTACAAAATAGTTATTTGCATTTTTCATGTAGGACTAACCATAAGCGAGATATAAGTTTGAAAATAATTAAAATTAAAAAAAAAGTGCTTCAACAGAAAATGTCTTGTGATTTAAAATACACTTAATTTATTGGGTCCAATACTTTATTAGAAGAAAAAGAGGTGACAGAAAGGTCACTGAAGTCTTTAATGTCGTTTGTAAATGCTGCATTTTCGTCATCGTCTTAAACATTGAAAACTGAATTACATTTTTATTCAGTAACAGTTACAGTTTTCTTATTGGTTTTTTGCTTTGCTTTGTTTTGCAAATCGTTATTTGCATTTTTCTTGTAGGACCAACCATAAGCGAGTTATAGAGTTGGATATAAATAATATTTAACAAAAATTTGCTTTAAAATAAAATGTTTAAAAAACTGAAATTAAACTAAATTAATTGTGTCTATCACTTTAGTAGAGAAAAAAGGAGGAGACATAAAAGTCAATAAAGTCTTAGAGTTGTCTTTAGTCGTCATATTAATAATAATAACATTAATAATAACAATACTAGTAGTACTAAATTTGCTTATATGCAAGCGCTTAATTAAGGTAACAGTTCTTTTGTTTTTTGCTTATATCCCGAAAACAGTTACTCCTATCAATTTTTACATTTTCACCGAAATTAAAGCTGATAAAATTTCCATCAAAATAGTTATTTCCATTTTTCATGTAGAACTAACCATAAGCGAGATATAAGTTTGAAAATAATTTATAATTAAAAAAAAAGTGCTTTAACAGAAAATGTCTTGTGATTTAAAATACACTTAATTTATTTTGTCCAATACTTAATTAGATGAAACATGAGGTGACAGTAAATGCTGCATTTTTGTCTTCGTCTCAAACATTGAAAACTGAATTACATTTTTGTTCAGTAACTGTTACAGTTTTCACTTTGGTTTTTGCTTATATCTCGAAAACAGTTACCCCTATCAATTTTTATCTTTCATTCAAAATTAAAGCTGATAAAATTTCCTACAAAATAGTTGTTTGCTTTTTCTTGTAGAACCAACCATAAGCGAGTTATAGAGTTGGATATAATTAAAATTTAACAAAAATTTGCTTTAAAATAAAATGTTTGAAAAACTGAAATTAAACTAAATTAAACTAACACTTTAGTAGAGCAAAAAGGAAATGACATAAAAGTCACTGAAGTTTTTAGAGTCGTTTGTAAATGCTGCATTTTCGTCTTCGACGACAGTTACTGAACAAAAATGTAATTCAGTTTTCAATGTTTGAGACGAAGACAAAAATGCAGCATTTACTGTCACCTCATTTTTCTTCTAATTAAGTATTGGACCCAATAAATTAAGTGTATTTTAAATCACAAGACATTTTTTGTTAAAACACATTTTTTTTTAATTATTAATTATTTTCAAACTTATATCTCGCTTATGGTTAGTTCTACATGAAAAATGCAAATAACTATTTTGTAGGAAATTTTATCACCTTTAATTTTGGTGAAAAGGTAAAAATTGATAGGAGTATCTGTTTTCGAGATATAAGCAAAAAACAAAAAAACTGTTATCTTAATTACGCGTTTGCGTATAAGCAAATTTAGTACTACTAGTATTGTTATTATAAATGTTATTGTTATTAATATGACGACTAAAGACAACTCTAAAACTTTAGTGACTTTTATGTCTTCTCTTTTTTCCTCTACTAAAGTGTTAGACACAATTAATTTAGTTTAATTTCAGTTTTTCAAACATTTTATTTTAAAGCAAATTTTTGTTAAATATTAAAAACTATAAAATGGCTTAGATTGCCTAAAAACACAGATCACACATGATCTTTTGCATAGAAATGAGAAAACGCTCATGTAACACACAAAATAAGCTCCATTTTTCCTTATTAAAAGTTTTATTATTATTATTACTTTTGTTACTATTACTATTATTATTATTATTATTATTATTATTATTGTTAATATTATTATTATAATAATAATTATTATTATAATTATTATTATTATTATTATTATTAACTTTTGAATAGTAAATGTTTTTATACCAGTTTTAAAATGAGTTATTAATTTTAGACAATTTCTTGCCTAAAAACACAGATCACAGATGATTTCTTGCATAGAAATGAGAAAACACTCATATAACACACAAAATAAGCTTCATTTTTGCTTAGAAAACTAAGCTTACTTTTATTACTATTATTATTTTTATTATTATTATTATTATTATTACTACTACTATTATTATTATTATTATTATTATTATTATTATTATTAATATTATTATTATTAGAAACCGCTTATAACTTTTGTATAGTAAATGTTTTTATACCAGTTTTAAAATGAGTTATTAATTTTAGACAATTTCTTGCCTAAAAACACAGATCACAGATGATCTCTTGCATAGAAATGAGAAAACGCTCATATAACACAAAATAAGCTTTATTTTTGCTTAGAAAACTAAGCTTACTTTTATTACTACTATTATTATTATTTTTATTTTTATTATTATTATTACTATTATTTTTATTATTATTATTACTATTATTATTGTTATTACTGTTAATATTATTATTATTAAAAACCGATTATAACTTTTGTATAGTAAATATTTTTATACCAGTTTTAAAATGAGTTATTAATTTTAGACAATTTCTTGCCTAAAAACACAGATCACAGATGATCTCTTGCATAGAAATGAGAAAACGCTCAGATAACACAAAATAAGCTTCATTTTTGATTAGAAAAACTAAGCTTTAATTTAGAAATAAATTCATTATTATAAGTATTATTATCATTATTACTATTATTATTATTAACTTTTGTATAGTAAATGTTTTTATACCAGTTTTAAAATGAGTTATTAATTTTATTCAATTTCTTGCCTAAAAACACAGATCACAGATGATCTCTTGCATAGAAATGAGAAAACGCTCATATAACACACAAAATAAGCTTCATTTTTGCTTAGAAAACTAAGCTTACTTTTATTACTATTATTTTTATTATTATTATTATTATTATTATTATTATTTTTATTATTATTATTATTGTTAATATTATTATTATTATTAAAAACCGATTATAACTTTTGTATAGTAAATGTTTTTATACCAGTTTTAAAATGAGTGATTTATTTAACACAATTTCTTGCCTAAAAACACAGATCACAGATGATTTCTTGCATAGAAATGAGAAAACGCTCATATAACACAAAATAAGCTTCATTTTTGCTTAGAAAACTAAGCTTACTTTTATTACTATTATTATTTTTATTATTATTATTACTATTATTATTATTATTATTATTATTATTATTATTATTATTATTATTATTATTATTATTATTATTGTTATTATTATTATTATTATTATTATTATTATTATTATTATTATTATTATTATTATTATTATTATTATTATTAATATTATTATTAAAAACCGCTTATAACTTTTGTATAGTAAATGTTTTTATACCAGTTTTAAAATGAGCTATTAATTTTAGACAATTTCTTGCCTAAAAACACAGATCACAGATGATCTCTTGCATAGAAATGAGAAAACGCTCATATAACACAAAATAAGCTTTATTTTTGCTTAGAAAACTAAGCTTACTTTTATTACTACTATTATTATTATTTTTATTTTTATTATTATTATTACTATTATTTTTATTATTATTATTACTATTATTATTGTTATTACTGTTAATATTATTATTATTAAAAACCCATTATAACTTTTGTATAGTAAATGTTTTTATACCAGTTTTAAAATGAGTTATTAATTTTAGACAATTTCTTGCCTAAAAACACAGATCACAGATGATCTCTTGCATAGAAATGAGAAAACGCTCAGATAACACAAAATAAGCTTCATTTTTGATTAGAAAAACTAAGCTTTAATTTAGAAATAAATTCATTATTATAAGTATTATTATCATTATTACTATTATTATTATTAACTTTTGTATAGTAAATGTTTTTATACCAGTTTTAAAATGAGTTATTAATTTTATTCAATTTCTTGCCTAAAAACACAGATCACAGATGATCTCTTGCATAGAAATGAGAAAACGCTCATATAACACACAAAATAAGCTTCATTTTTGCTTAGAAAACTAAGCTTACTTTTATTACTATTATTTTTATTTTTATTATTATTATTATTATTATTATTATTATTATTATTATTATTATTATTATTATTATTATTATTATTATTGTTAATGTTATTATTATTATTAAAAACCGATTATAACTTTTGTATAGTAAATGTTTTTATACCAGTTTTAAAATGAGTGATTTATTTAACACAATTTCTTGCCTAAAAACACAGATCACAGATGATTTCTTGCATAGAAATGAGAAAACGCTCATATAACACAAAATAAGCTTCATTTTTGCTTAGAAAACTAAGCTTACTTTTATTACTATTATTATTTTTATTATTATTATTATTACTATTATTATTATTATTATTATTATTATTATTATTATTATTATTATTATTATTATTATTATTATTATTATTATTATTATTATTATTATTATTATTATTATTATTATTATTATTATTATTATTATTATTATTATTATTATTATTATTATTATTATTATTATTATTATTATTATTATTATTATTATTATTATTATTATTATTATTATTATTATTATTATTATTATTATTATTATTATTATTATTATTATTATTATTATTATTATTATTATTATTATTGTTATTATTATTATTATTTTTATTATTATTATTATTTTTAATAAAAACTTATATTAAACAGACAGAAAACGTCGTATTCTGACACAAAAAAACGAATTACGTTATAGACTTGACGAGAACGGCGTATCTAGGACTCTTATAGGACTCTTATAGGGTCAAAAAGTATCAGTTTGGATTAAAACAAATTATTTTTGTTGACTCTCA
This sequence comes from Tribolium castaneum, assembly GCF_031307605.1. Taxonomy (NCBI): domain Eukaryota; kingdom Metazoa; phylum Arthropoda; class Insecta; order Coleoptera; family Tenebrionidae; genus Tribolium; species Tribolium castaneum. The sequence goes on along the minus strand of NC_087394.1, from coordinate 20,129,474 downwards.
GTCTGAATTGTTCATCAGTTCAAACAAAAACGGCTTATTTTAGACGATCTTTTGCTTTGAAGAAGAAAACTTACATCGAACAGACTAAAAACGTATTAATCTGGCATAAAAGAGCAATTTATGTATCACTTTAGATAAAGGCAGCTAATCCTATTCGTTTCATTGCTTAAAATAGACATAATTGTTAATAAATCTAACAAAAACGCTGTATTCTAGCACAAAATACTAATTACATTATAGTTTCGACGAGAATAGCTTATTTGGAATGATTCTATGCTTCCAAACGAGTAAATTTTTATTAAACAGATGCCAAACATCATGTTTTGTTCTATAAAGACATTTTATATTGCAGTTTGTATTAAAACAAAATATGTTCGTTGATTCTTTGTTAGAAGCAGCAAACCTAACATTAAAGAATCTGAAAACTTTGTATTCGGACACAAACCACCGAATTTTGTATCAGTTTAGACAAAAACGGTTGATTTTCGACAATATTTTGCTTTGAACAAGAAAACTTATATCAAACTGACTAAGACTAAAAACGTCTTATTTTAGCACAAAACAAAAGATTTGCGTTATAGTCTTAACGAGAGCTGTTAATTTCAAACGGTTCTATGCTTTGAAACGAGTAAACTTTCACTGAACAGAGGAAAAACATCTTATTTCGCCTTTTAAAAACGATTCATGCCACAGTTTGGATAAAAACCAATTATTTTCGTTAATTCATTGTTACAAACAAGAAACCTTACATCAAAGTAACTGAAAACCTCTTATTCAGGCACAGAAATTCGAATTACGTTTCAGTCTTGACAAAAACTGCTTACTTTAGACGATCCTTTGTTTTGAATACAAAAACTTACATTAAAGATTAAAAACGTCTTATTCTGGCTGAAAACTGCAAATTATATATTACTCTAGATAAAAGCAATTTATCCTGATTACTCCTTTACTTAGAATAGAGGAAACTTGTATAAAACTTAATGAAAACTTTAAATTTCGTCTCAAAGAAATAATTTGCGTTATAGTTTTGACCAGCACTGTTTATTTCAAACGAATTTATGATTCGAAACTAATGAACTTTTATGGGGCAGATGCAAAACCACATATTACCATATAAAGCGTTGTTTTAAAGCAAAGTATTACCTTTTGCAACAAGAAATTTCACGTCCAAGAAACTGAAAACTTCGTATCCATGCATAAATATCGAATTACGTAACAGTTTAGGCAAATACAGCTTATTTTAAACGATTCCTTGCTATAAACAAGAAAAATTTTATCAAGCATATTGAAAACGTCTTACTCTCGAAAATAAGAGCAAATTATGTATCAGTTTTAACAAAAGCGGATTACTCTGTTTGATTCTATGCTTAGAGTAGAGTCAACTACTATAAAACGTAATGAAAACTCTATATTCAAGCACAAAAGAACAAATTACGTTATAGTTTTGACAAAAAAAAATATTTCGGACGATTACATACTTCGAAGTAAGCAAACTTTAATTGAACAAGGGCAAAAGCTAATACTTTGCTTTAAAATAACGATTTATGTGGTAATATGGTATTTTGCATCTGTCCTATAAAAGTTTACTCGTTTCGCTCCATTGAGTCATTCGAAATAAATTATTTTGACACAACAACAACGAAAATAATTTGTTTTTGTTTAAACTGTAACATAAGTCGCTTTTATAAAACGAACTAAGACGTTTGGCATCTGTTTAGTGAAAGTTTTCTCGTTTGGGGGCATAAAATCGTTTGAAATTAACAGTTCTGGTCAAAACTATAACGTAAATTATTTCTTTGAGACGAAATTTAAAGTTTTCATTAAGTTTTATACAAATTTGCCCTATTCTAAGCAAAGGAGTAATCAGGCTATTACTCCTTTGCTTAGAATAGGGCAAATTTGTATAAAACTTAATGAAAACTTTAAATTTCGTCTCAAAGAAATAATTTACGTTATAGTTTTGACCAGAACTGTTAATTTCAAACGATTTTATGCCCCCAAACGAGAAAACTTTCACTAAACAGATGCCAAACGTCTTAGTTCGTTTTATAAAAACGACATGTTACAGTTTAAACAAAAACAAATTATTTTCGTTGTTGTTGTGTCAAAATAATTTATTTCGAATGATTCAATGGAGCGAAACGAGTAAACTTTTATAGGACAGATGCAAAATACCATATTACCACATAAATCGTTATTTTAAAGCAAAGTATTAGCTTTTGCACTTGTTCAATTAAAGTTTGCTTACTTCGAAGTATGTAATCGTCCGAAATAATTTTTTTTTTGTCAAAACTATAACGTAATTTGTTCTTTTGAGCTTGAATATAGAGTTTTCATTACGTTTTATAGTAGTTTACTCTACTCTAAGCATAGAATCAAACAGAGTAATCCGCTTTTGTTAAAACTGATACATAATTTGCTCTTATTTTCAAGAATAAGACGTTTTCAATATGTTTGATAAAATTTTTCTTGTTTATAGCAAGGAATCGATTAAAATAAGCTGTATTTGCCTAAACTGATACGTAATTCGATATTTGTGCATGGATACGAAGTTTTCAGTTTCGTTGACGTGAAATTTCTTGTTGCAAAAGGTAATAATTTGCTTTAAAACAACGCTTTATATGGTAATATGTGGTTTTGCATCTGCCCCATAAAAGTTCATTAGTTTCGAATTATAAAATCGTTTGAAATAAACAGTGCTGGTCAAAACTATAACGTAAATTATTTCTTTGAGACGAAATTTAAAGTTTTCATTAAGTTTTATACAAGTTTACTCTATTCTAAGTAAAGGAGTAATCAGGATAAATTGCTTTTATCTAGAGTAATATATAATTTGCAGTTTTCAGCCAGAATAAGACGTTTTTAATCTTTAATGTAAGTTTTTGTATTCAAAACAAAGGATCGTCTAAAGTAAGCAGTTTTTGTCAAGACTGAAACGTAATTCGAATTTCTGTGCCTGAATAAGAGGTTTTCAGTTACTTTGATGTAAGGTTTCTTGTTTGTAACAATGAATTAACGAAAATAATTGGTTTTTATCCAAACTGTGGCATGAATCGTTTTTAAAAGGCGAAATAAGATGTTTTTCCTCTGTTCAGTGAAAGTTTACTCGTTTCAAAGCATAGAACCGTTTGAAATTAACAGCTCTCGTTAAGACTATAACGCAAATCTTTTGTTTTGTGCTAAAATAAGACGTTTTTAGTCAGTTTGATATAAGTTTTCTTGTTGAAAGCAAAATATTGTCGAAAATCAACCGTTTTTGTCTAAACTGATACAAAATTCGGTGGTTTGTGTCCGAATACAAAGTTTTCAGATTCTTTAATGTTAGGTTTGCTGCTTCTAACAAAGAATCAACGAACATATTTTGTTTTAATACAAACTGCAATATAAAATGTCTTTACAGGACAAAACATGATGTTTCGCATCTGTTTAATAAAAATTTACTCGTTTGGAAGCATAGAATCATTCCAAATAAGCTATTCTCGTCGAAACTATAATGTAATTAGTATTTTGTGCTAGAATACAGCGTTTTTGTTAGATTTATTAACAATTTTGTCTATTTTAAGCAATGAAACGAATAGGATTAGCTGCCTTTATCCAAAGTGATACATAAATTGCTTTTTTGTGCCAGATTAATACGTTTTTAGTCTGTTCGATGTAAGTTTTCTTGTTCAAAGCAAAAGATCGTCTAAAATAAGCCGTTTTTGTTTGAACTGATGAACAATTCAGACTGAGAGTCAACAAAAATAATTTGTTTAAATCCAAACTGATACTTTTTGACCCTATAAGAGTCCTATAAGAGTCCTAGATACGCCGTTCTCGTCAAGTCTATAACGTAATTCGTTTTTTTGTGTCAGAATACGACGTTTTCTGTCTGTTTAATATAAGTTTTTATTAAAAATAATAATAATAATAATAATAATAATAATAATAATAATAATAATAATAATAATAATAATAATAATAATAATAATAATAATAATAATAATGATAATAATAGTAATAATAATAATAATATAAAAAATAATAATAGTAATAAAAGTAAGCTTAGTTTTCTAAGCAAAAATGAAGCTTATTTTGTGTGTTATATGAGCGTTTTCTCATTTCTATGCAAGAAATCATCTGTGATCTGTGTTTTTAGGCAAGAAATTGTGTAAAATTAATAACTCATTTTAAAACTGGTATAATAACATTTACTATACAAAAGTTAATAATAATAATAATAATAATAATAATATTAATAATAATAATAATAATAATAATAATAATAATAATAATAATAATAATAATAATAATAATAATAATAATAATAATAATAATAATAATAATAATAATAATAATAATAGTAATAGTAACAAAAGTAATAATAATAATAATACTTTTAATAAGGAAAAATGAAGCTTATTTTGTGTGTTACATGAGCGTTTTCTCATTTCTATGCAAAAGATCATGTGTGATCTGTGTTTTTAGGCAATCTAAGCCATTTTATAGTTTTTAGGCAAGAAATTGTGTAAAATAAATCACTCATTTTAAAACTGGTATAAAAACATTTACTATACAAAAGTTATAATCGGTTTTTAATAATAATAATAATATTAACAATAATAATAATAATAATAATAATAATAATAATAATAATAATAATAATAATAATAATAATAATAATAATAATAAAAATAAAAATAATAGTAATAAAAGTAAGCTTAGTTTTCTAAGCAAAAATGAAGCTTATTTTGTGTGTTATATGAGCGTTTTCTCATTTCTATGCAAGAGATCATCTGTGATCTGTGTTTTTAGGCAAGAAATTGAATAAAATTAATAACTCATTTTAAAACTGGTATAAAAACATTTACTATACAAAAGTTAATAATAATAATAGTAATAATGATAATAATACTTATAATAATGAATTTCTTTCTAAATTAAAGCTTAGTTTTTCCAAGCAAAAATGAAGCTTATTTTGTGTTATCTGAGCGTTTTCAAATTTCTATGCAAGAGATCATCTGTGATCTGTTTTTAGGCAAGAAATTGTCTAAAATTAATAACTCATTTTAAAACTGGTATAAAAACATTTACTATACAAAAGTTATAATCGGTTTTTAATAATAATAATATTAATAATAATAATAATAATAATAGTAATAATAATAATAAAAATAATAGTAATAATAATAATAATAGTAGTAATAAAAGTAAGCTTAGTTTTCTAAGCAAAAATAAAGCTTATTTTGTGTTATATGAGCGTTTTCTCATTTCTATGCAAGAGATCATCTGTGATCTGTGTTTTTAGGCAAGAAATTGTCTAAAATTAATAACTCATTTTAAAACTGGTATAAAAACATTTACTATACAAAAGTTATAAGCGGTTTTTAATAATAATAATATTAATAATAATAATAATAATAATAATAATAATAATAATAATAATAATAATAATAATAATAATAATAATAATAATAACAATAATAATAATAATAATAAAAATAATAATAATAGTAATAAAAGTAAGCTTAGTTTTTTAAGCAAAAATGAAGCTTATTTTGTGTGTTATATGAGTGTTTTCTCATTTCTATGCAAGAAATCATCTGTGATCTGTGTTTTTAGGCAAGAAATTGTCTAAAATTAATAACTCATTTTAAAACTGGTATAAAAACATTTACTATACAAAAGTTAATAATAATAATAATAATAATAATAATAATAATAATTATAATAATAATATTAACAATAATAATAATGATAATAATAGTAATAGTAACAAAAGTAATAATAATAATAATACTTTTAATATGGAAAAATGGAGCTTATTTTGTGTGTTACATGAGCGTTTTCTCATTTCTATGCGAAAGATCATGTGTGATCTGTGTTTTTAGGCAATCTAAGCCATTTTAGAGTTTTTAATATTTAACAAAACTTTGCTTTAATATAAAATGTTTGAAAAACTGAAATTAAACTAAATTAATTGTGTCTAACACTTTAGTAGAGGAAAAAAGAGAATACATAAAAGTCACTAAAGTCTTAGAGTTGTCTTTAGTCGTCATATTAATAACAATAACATTTATAATAACAATACTAGTAGTGCTAAATTTGCTTATATGCAAACGCGTAATTAAGTTAACAGTTTTTTTGTTTTTTGCTTATATCTCGAAAACAGATACTCCTATCAATTTTTACCTTTTCACCAAAATTAAAGGTGATAAAATTTCCTACAAAATAGTTATTTGCATTTTTCATGTAGAACTAACCATAAGCGAGATATAAGTTTGAAAATAATTAATAATTAAAAAAAAATGTGTTTTAACAAAAAATGTCTTGTGATTTAAAATACACTTAATTTATTGGGTCCAATACTTAATTACAAGAAAAAGGAGGTGACAGTAAATGCTGCATTTTCCTCTTCGTCTCAAACATTGAAAACTGAATTACATTTTTGTTCAGTAACTGTCGTCGAAGACGAAAATGCAGCATTTACAAACGACTCTAAAAACTTCAGTGACTTTTATGTCATCTCCTTTTTCCTCTACTAAAGTGTTAGTTTAATTTAGTTTAATTTCAGTTTTTCAAACATTTTATTTTAAAGCAAATTTTTGTTAAATATTAATTATATCCAACTCTATAACTCGCTTATGGTTTGTCCTACAAGAAAAATGCAAACAACTATTTTGTAGGAAATTTTATCAGCTTTAATTTTGAATGAAAGATAAAAATTGATAGGAGTAACTGTTTTCGAGATATAAGCAAAAAACAAAAAAACTGTTACCTTAATTAAGCGCTTGCATATAAGCAAATTTAGTACTACTAGTATTGTTATTATTAATGTTATTGTTATTAATATGACGACTAAAGACGATTCTGAAACCTTTAGAGACTTTTATGTCTTCTCCTTTTTTCTCCACTAAAGTGTTAGGCACAATTAATTTAGTTTAATTTCAGTTTTTCAAACATTTTATTTTAAAGCAAATTTTTGTTAGATATTATTTATATCCAACTCTATAACTCGCTTATGGTTGGTCCTACAAAAAAATGCAAATAACTATTTTGTAGGAAATGTTATCAGCTTTAATTTTGAAAGAAAGATAAAAATTGATAGAAGTAACAGTTTTCGAGATATAAGCAAAAAACCAATAAGAAAACTGTAACTGTTACTGAACAAAAATGTAATTCAGTTTTCAATGTTTGAGACGAAGACGAAAATGCAGCATTTAAAATCGACTCTGAAGACTTCAGTGAATTTTATGTCACCTCCTTTTTCTTCTAATAAAGTATTGGACCCAATAAATTAAGTGTATTTTAAATCACAAGACATTTTCTGTTAAAGCACTTTTTTTTTAAATATTAATTATTTTCAAACTTATATCTCGCTTATGGTTAGTCCTACATGAAAAATGCAAATTACTATTTTGTAGGAAATTTTATCAGCTTTAATTTTAGTAAAAAGATAAAAATTGATAGGAGTAACTGTTTTCGAGATGTAAGCAAGAGACCAAAAAACTGTTACCTTAATTAAGCGCTTGCATATAAGCAAATTTAGTACTAAAAACAACTCTGAAGACTTTGGTGACTTTTATGTCTTCTCATTTTTCCTCTCCTAAAGTGTTAGACCCAACTAATTTAGTTTAATATCGGTTTTTCAAACATTTTATTTTAAAGCAAATTTTTGTTAAAGATTATTTATATCCAACTCTATAACTCGCTTATGGTTGGTCCCACAAAAAAATGCAAATAACAATTTTGTAGGAAATTTTATCAGCTTTAATTTTGAAAAAAAGATAAAAATTGATAGGAGTAACTGTTTTCAAGATATAAGCAAGAAACCAAAAAACTGTTACCTTAATTAAGCGTTTGCATATAAGCAAATTTAGTACTTTTAGTATTATTATTATTAATGTTATTGTTATTAATATGACGATTAAAGACGACTCTGAAACATTTAGTAACTTTTATGTCTTCTCCTTTTTCCTCTACTAAAGTGTTAGACACAATTTATTTAGTTTAATTCCGGTTTTTCAAGCATTTTATTTTAAAGCAAATTTTTGTTAAATATTATTTATATCCAACTCTATAACTCGTTTATGCTTGGTCCTACAAGAAAAATGTTAATAACTATTTTGTTGGAAATTTTATCAGCTTTAATTTTAGTAAAAAGATAAAAATTGATAGGTGTAACTGTTTTCGAGATATAAGCAAGAAACTGTTACCTTAATTAAGCGCTTGCATATAAGCAAATTTAGTAATATTAGTATTATTATTATTAATGTTATTGTTATTAATTTGACGACTAAAAACGACTCTGAAGACTTTGGTGACTTTTATGTCTTCTTCTTTTTCCTCTACTAAAGTGTTAGACCCAATTAATTTAGTTTAATTTCGGTTTTTCAAACATTTTATTTTAAAGCAAATTTTTGTTAAAGATTGTTTATATCCAACTCTATAACTCGCTTATGGTTGGTCTTACAAAAGAAATGCAAATAACTATTTTGTAGGAAATTTTATCAGCTTTAATTTTGAAAAAAAGATAAAAATTGATAAGAGTAAATGTTTTCGAGATATAAGCAAAAAACCAAAGTGAAAACTGTTACAGTTACTAAACAAAAATATAATTGAGTTTTCAATATTTGAGACGAAGACGAAAATGCAGCATTTACAAACGACTCTAAAAACTTCAGTGACCTTTCTGTCACCTCCTTTTTCTTCTAATAAAGTATTGGACCCAATAAATTAAGTGTATTTTAAATTACAAGACATTTTCTGTTAAAGCACTTTTTTTTTAAATAATAATTATTTTCAAATTTATATTTCGCTTATGATTACTCAAAGTAACTGAGTAACTGTTTTCGAGCTATAAGCAAAAAAACAAAAAACTGTTACCTGAATTAAGCGTTTGCATGTAAGCAAATTTAGTACTATTAGTATTATTATTATTAATGTTATTGTTATTAATATGACGACTAAAAACGACTCTGAAGACTTTGGTGACTTTTATGTCTTCTCCTTTTTCCTCTACTAAAGTGTTAGTCTTAATTAATTTAGTTTAATTTCGGTTTGTCAAACATTTTATTTTAAAGCAAATTTTTGTTAAAGATTATTTATATCCAACTCTATAACTCGTTTATGGTTGGTTCTACAAAAAAAATGCAAAAAACTATTTTGTAGGAAATTTTATCAGCTTTAATTTGAAAGAAAGATAAAAATTGATAGGAGTAAATGTTTTCGAGATATAAACAAAAAACCAAAGTGAAAACTGTAACAGTTACTGAACAAAAATGTAATTTAGTTTTCAATGTTTAAGACGAAGACGAAAATGCAGCATTTACTGTCACCTCTTTTTTCTTCTAATTAAGTATTGGACCCAATAAATTAAGTGTATTTTAAATCACAAGACATTTTCTGTTAAAGCACATTTTTTTTTTAATTATTAATTATTTTCTAACTTATATCTCGTTTATGGTTAGTTCTACATGAAAAATGCAAATAACTATTTTGTAGGAAATTTTATCAGCTTTAATTTTAGTAAAAAGATAAAAATTGATAGGAGTGACTGTTTTCGAGATATAAGCAAGAAACTGTTACCTTAATTAAGCGCTTGCATATAAACAAATTTAGTAATATTAGTATTATTATTATTAATGTTATTGTTATTAATATGACGGCAAAAAACGACTCTCAAGACTTTGGTGACTTTTATGTCTTCTCCTTTTTCCTCAACTAAAGTGTTAGACCCAATTAATTTAGTTTAATATCGGTTTTTCAAACATTTTATTTTAAAGCAAATTTTTGTTAAAGATTATTTATATCCAACTCTATAACTCGCTTATGTTTGTTCCTACAAAAAAATGCAAATAACTATTTTGTTGGAAATTTTATCAGCTTTAATTTTGAAAGAAAGATAAAAATTGATAGGAGTAACTTCAGTGAAGAAAACTTCAGTGACTTCTAATTGGTTTTTTGCTTATATGTCGAAAACAGTTACTCCTATCAAATTTTATCTTTTTTTCACAATTAAAGCTAATAAAATTTCCAACAAAATAGTTATTTGCACCTCCTTTTTCTTCTAATAAAGTATTGGACCCATTAAATTAAGTGTATTTTAAATCACAAGACACTTTCTGTTAAAGCACTTTTTTTTTAAATATTAATTATTTTCAAACTTATATCTCGCTTAAGGTTAGTCCTACATGAAAAATGCAAATTGCAATTTTGTAGGAAATTTTATCAGCTTTAATTTTAGTAAAAAGATAAAAATTGATAGGAGTAACTGTTTTCGAGATATAAGCAAGAAACCAAAAAACTGTTACCTTAATTAAGCGCTTGCATATAAGCAAATTTAGTACTAAAAACAACTCTGAAGACTTTGGTGACTTTTATGTCTTCTCCTTTTTCCTCAACTAAAGTGTTAGACACAATTAATTTAGTTTAATTCCGGTTTTTCAAGCATTTTATTTTAAAGCAAAAATATTATTTATATCCAACTCTATAACTCGTTTATGCTTGGTCCTACAAGAAAAATGTAAATAACTATTTTGTTGGAAATTTTATAAGCTTTAATTTTGAAAGAAATATAAAATTTGATAGGAGTAACTGTTTTCGAGATATAAGCAAAAAACCAATAAGAAAACTGTAACTGTTACTGAACAAAAATGTAACTCAGTTTTCAATGTTTGAGACCAAGACAAAAATGCAGCATTTAAAAACGACTCTGAAGACGTCAGTGACTTTTATGTCACCTCTTTTTTCTTTTAATAAAGTACTGGACCCAATAAATTAAGTGTATTTTAAATCACAAGACATTCTCTGTTAAAACACTTTTTTTTAATTATTAATTATTTAACTTATATCTCGCTTATGGTTAGTTCTACATGAAAAATGCAAATAACTATTTTGTAGGAAATTTTATCACCTTTAATTTTGGTAAAAAAGTAAAAATTGATAGGAGTAACTGTTTTCGAGATATAAGCAAAAAACAAAAAAACTGTTACCTTAATTAAGCGCTTGCATATAAGCAAATTTAGTAGTACTAGTATTGTTATTATGAATGTTATTGTTATTAATATGACGACTAAAGACAACTCTAAGACTTTTGTGACTTTTATGTCTCCTCCTTTTTCCTCTACTAAAGTGTTAGACACAATTAATTTAGTTTAATTTCAGTTTTTCAAACATTTTATTTTAAAGCTAATTTTTGTTAAATATTAAAAACTATAAAATGGCTTAGATTGCCTAAAAACACAGATCACACATGATCTTTTGCATAGAAATGAAAAAACGCTCATGTAACACACAAAATAAGCTCCATTTTTCTTTATTAAAAGTATTATTATTATTATTATTACTTTTGTTACTATTACTATTATTATTATTATTATTATTAATATTAATATTATTATTATTATTATTATTATTATTATTATTATTATTATTATTATTATTATTAACTTTTGTATAGTAAATGTTTTTATACCAGTTTTAAAATGAGTTATTAATTTTAGACAATTTCTTGCCTAAAAACACAGATCACAGATGATTTCTTGCATAGAAATGAGAAAACACTCATATAACACACAAAATAAGCTTCATTTTTGCTTAGAAAACTAAGCTTAATTTTATTACTATTATTATTATTTTTATTAATATTATTATTATTATTATTATTATTATTATTGTTATTATTATTATTATTATTATTATTATTATTATTATTATTATTATTATTATTATTATTATTATTATTATTATTATAATTATTATTATTAAAAACCGATTATAACTTTTGTATAGTATTGTTTTTATATCAGTTTTAAAACGAGTGATTAATTTTAGCCAATTCCTTGCCTAAAAACTATAAAATTGCTTAGATTGCCTAAAAACACAGATCACACATTATCTTTTGCATAGAAATGAGAAAACGCTCATATAACACAAAATAAGTTTCATTTTTGCTTAGAAAACCTAGCTTACTTTTATTACTACTATTATTATTATTTTTATTATTATTATTATTATTATTACTATTATTTTTATTATTATTATTACTATTATTATTATTATTATTATTATTATTATTATTATTAAAAACCGATTATAACTTTTGTACAGGAAATGTTTTTATACCAGTTTTAAAATGCGTTATTAATTTTAGACAATTTCTTGCCTAAAAACACAGATCACAGATGATCTCTTGCATAGAAATGAGAAAACGCTCATATAACACACAAAATAAGCTTCATTTTTGCTTAGAAAACTAAGCTTACTTTTATTATTATTATTATTATTATTATTATTATTGTTATTGTTATTATTATTATTATTATTATTATTATTATTATTATTATTAAAAACTTATATTAAACAGACAGAAAACGTCGT
>NC_087394.1:20104614-20112114 GCF_031307605.1 Tribolium castaneum | reverse complement strand
GTTTTCAGTTTCTTTGATGTAAGGTTTCTTGTTTGTAACAATGAATAAACGAAAATCATTGGTTTTAATCCAAACTGTGACATAAATCGTTTTTTAAAGGCGAAATCAGACGTTTTGCCTCTGTTCAGTGAAAGTATACTGGTTTCAAAGCATAGAATCGTTTGAAATTAACAGTTCTCGTCAAGACTATAACGCAAATCTTTAAAGTGTTACAAAGCAATAATTTACGTTATAGTTTTGACCAGAACTGTTAACTTCAAACGATTTTATGCCCCCAAACGAGAAAACTTTCAATAAACAGATGCCAAACGTCTTAGTTCGTTTTATAAAAGCGACTTATGTTACAGTTTAAACAAAAACAAATTATTTTCGTTGTTGTTGTGTCAAAATAATTTATTTCGAATGATTCAATGGAGCGAAACGAGTAAACTTTTATAGGACAGATGCAAAATACCATATTACCACATAAATCGTTATTTTAAAGCAAAGTATTAGCTTTTGCACTTGTTCAATTAAAGTTTGCTTACTTCGAAGTATGTAATCGTCCGAAATATTTTTTTTTTGCCAAAACTATAACGTAATTTGTTCTTTTGAGCTTGAATATAGAGTTTTCATTACGTTTTATAGTAGTTTACTCTACTCTAAGCATAGAATCAAACAGAGTAATCCGCTTTTGTTAAAACTGATACATAATTTGCTCTTATTTTCGAGAATAAGACGTTTTCAATATGCTTGATAAAATTTTTCTTGTTTATAGCAAGGAATCGTTTAAAATAAGCTGTAGTTGCTTAAACTGATACGTAATTCGATATTTATGCATGGATACGAAGTTTTCAGTTTCTTTGACGTGAAATGTCTTGTTGCAAAAGGTAATACTTTGCTTTAAAACAACGCTTTATATGGTAATATGTGGTTTTGCATCTGCCCCATAAAAGTTCATTAGTTTCGAGTCATAAATTCGTTTGAAATAAACAGTGCTGGTCAAAACTATAACGTAAATTATTTCTTTGAGACGAAATTTAAAGTTTTCATTAAATTTTATACAAGTTTACTCTATTCTAAGTAAAGGAGTAATCACGATAAATTGCTTTTATCTAAAGTAATATATAATTTGCAGTTTTCAGCCAGAATAAGACGTTTTTAATCTTTTTAATGTAAGTTTTCGTGTTCAAGACAAAAGATCGTCTAAAATAAGCAGCTTTTGTCCAGACTGAAACGTAATTCGAATTTCTGTGCCTGAATAAGGGGTTTTCAGTTTCTTTGATGTAAGGTTTCTTGTTTGTAACAATGAATTAACAAAAATAATTGGTTTTTATCCAAACTGTGTCATGAATCAGCTTCAAGACTATAACGCAAATCTTTTGTTTTGTGCTAAAATAAGACGTTTTTAGTCAGTTTGATATAAATTTTCTTGTTCAAAGCAAAATATTGTCGAAAATCAACCGTTTTTGTCTAAACTGATACAAAATTCGGTGGTTTGTGTCCGAATACAAAGTTTTCAGATTCTTTAATGTTAGGTTTGCTGTTTCTAACAAAGAATCAACGAAAATATTTTGTTTTAATACAAACTGCAATATAAAATGTCTTTATAGGACAAAACATGATGTTTGGCATCTGTTTAATAAAAATTTACTCGTTTGGAAGCATAGAATCATTCCAAATAAGCTATTCTCGTCGAAACTATAATGTAATTAGTATTTTGTGCTAGAATACAGCGTTTTTGTTAGATTTATTAACAATTTTGTCTATTTTAAGCAATGAAACGAATAGGATTAGCTGCCTTTATCTAAAGTGATACATAAATTGCTCTTTTATGCCAGATTAATACGTTTTTAGTCTGTTCGATGTAAGCTTTCTTGTTCAAAGCAAAAGATCGTCTAAAATAAGCCGTTTTTGTTTGAACTGATGAACAATTCAGACTGAGAGTCAACAAAAATAATTTATTTTAATCCAAACTGATACTTTTTGACCCTATAAGAGTCCTATAAGAGTCCGAGATAGGCCGTTCTCGTCAAGTCTATAACGTAATTCGTTTTTTTGTGTCAGAATACGACGTTTTCTGTCTGTTTAATATAAGTTTTTAATAATAATAATAATAATAATAATAATAATAATAATAATAATAATAATAATAATAATAATAATAATAATAATAATAATAATAATAATAAAAATAATAATACTAATAATAGTAATAATAATAATAATAATAATAAAAATATTAATAGTAATAAAAGTAAGCTTAGTTTTCTAAGCAAACATGAAGCTCTTTTTGTGTTATATGAGCGTTTTCTCATTTCTATGCAAGAAATCATCTGTGATCTGTGTTTTTAGGCAAGAAATTGTCTAAAATTAATAACTCATTTTAAAACTGGTATAAAAACATTTACTATACAAAAGTTAATAATAATAATAATAATAATAATAATAGTAATAAAAAATAATAATAATAATAATAATAATAATAATAATAATAATAATAATGATAATAATACTTATAATAATGAATTTCTTTCTAAATTAAAGCTTAGTTTTTCTAAGCAAAAATGATGCTTATTTTGTGTTATCTGAGCGTTTTCTCATTTCTATGCAAGAGATCATCTGTGATCTGTGTTTTTAGGCAAGAAATTGTCTAAATTAATATAACTCATTTTAAAACTGGTATAAAAACATTTACTATACAAAAGTTATAATCGGTTTTTAATAATAATAATATTAATAATAATAATAATAATAGTAATAATAATAATAATAATAATAATAAATATAATAATAATAGTAGTAATAAAAGTAAGCTTAGTTTTCTAAGCAAAAATGAAGCTTATTTTGTGTTATATGAGCGTTTTCTCATTTCTATGCAAAAGATCATGTGTGATCTGTGTTTTTAGGCAATCTAAGCCATTTTATAGTTTTTAGGCAAGAAATTGGCTAAAATTAATCACTCATTTTAAAACTGGTATAAAAACAATACTATACAAAAGTTATAATCGGTTTTTAATAATAATAATAATAATAATAATAATAATAATAATAATAATAATAATAATAATAATAATAACAATAATAATAATAATAATAATAATAATAATAATAATAATAACAATAATAATAATAATAATAATAATTAAAATAATAATAATAGTAATAAAAGTAAGCTTAGTTTTCTAAGCAAAAATAAAGCTTATTTTGTGTGTTATATGAGTGTTTTTAGGCAAGAAATTGTCTAAAATTAATAACTCATTTTAAAACTGGTATAAAAACATTTACTATACAAAAGTTAATAATAATAATAATAATAATAATAATAATAGTAATAAAAGAAATAATAATAATAATAAAAATAATAATAATAATAATAATAATAATAATAATAATAATAATAATAATAATAAGCCTTTATTTACTACAGGAATCCCATTTACAGTAAATATATACAAAAACTTAGAACTACACTAATACTATACTAATGATATAGACGAAACAATCTTCCGCCACGAATCATAGTTGATATCACCGTCTTTACATACATTATTAAATAGGGTAGTCATTAATACGATAGGAGACTTATCAGCTACATTGGTCCTTCTCGCTATAGGATAAAATGTCATGGCTTGTCTGGAGTTTAAACGTGGAACAGCAAAATTTTACATATTTAATAGCCAAGAACAGTCGATGTTATTATTAATTAAATTATACAGAAATTTAATTATAATACAAATACGGCGAAACTGTAAAGATTGGAGACCGAATCTATTCAAAAGCAAGTTCTGGTCATAGCCCCTTATAGGATAATTTCCATCTATTATAAAAACTAGGAATTTTAGGAATCGTCGCTGTATGTTTTCGAGTTGATCTATATGGATTTTATAAATCGGGTGCCAAATAAGTGCGCCGTATTCCAGTTTGCTTCTAACTAACGAGAAGAATAGGGTCTTCATAACTGATATGTTCTTAAAATCTCGACAATTTCTATAGATGAATCCATATGACTTAATCGCTCTAGCCGTAACATCCCTAATATGCTCACTGAATGCGAGTTCAGTATCGAAAATAACTCCCAAATCTTTAATAATAAAGGTACGATGCAGTGTTACGGACGAAATATCATATACAAATTCAAGGAATTCGCGCTTTTTAGTGTAAGACATAACGTTACATTTGGATGGGTTTAGATAAAGGCGATTTTCATTACACCATTTCACTACTGCGTTAATATTGTTCTGTAAAGTGAGGCAGTCCTCTATAGATTTTATTTCTGTGTAAATTTTAAGATCATCGGCAAAGAGAAGTTTAGCGCATGTTGATAAAGAACCACATATATCATTAATGAAAAGCAAAAATAATAAGGGTCCAAGATTGGAACCTTGCGGCACACCCGAAGTTGCAACGTAACTATCCGAAATGTAGTTACGATATTTAACCCTTTGCTCTCGATTAGCAAGATAAGATTTTATTAGGGATAGCAAAGAACCGGAGAAACCATACTGATCAAGTTTTAACAATAACAGATGATGATCAATTTGATCAAATGCTTTTTTGAAGTCCATATAAATGACATCAACCTGACATTTTCTGTCCAAAGCGTCAGATATGAACTGAGTAAAACAGGCTAGATTTGTAACAGTTGATCTTTTTTCAACAAGTCCATGCTGCGAAGGTGATATAAATTTTTTTACAGAAGAGTAGATGCGGTCGTAAATAATTGACTCAAAAACTTTCGAGAAATTACACAAGATTGAAATTGGCCTGTAGTTTTGAATTTGTGTTATATCACCCGTTTTGAAGACAGGACAAACGTGTGCTATTTTCCATATGTTAGGAAACGTCGAAGTTTGCAATATTAAATTAAAAATGTATACGAGTGGTTTACAAAAAATATGTGCACAATCCCTTAATAAAAAGCTGGGGATACCATCACAACCAGCAGGAAGTGTGTCTTTAGATCGCTTTAGTACCCGGATTATTTCATGCTCATTAATCTCGTTTACAGTAATAAAACTATTTAGATTCGTCATCATCGAGGGACTATCTGAAGTCAATGTCATGTCAGAAAAAACACTTTTGAAGAATTTAGCGAAACTATTTACTATATCATTAGGATTTGATATTGCATTACCATTATGATACAACACACCCGGAATTCTAGAGTTACGCTTTTTAGCTTGAACAAAAGACCAGAATTTCTTTGGATCTTTGGAGATAGTGTTTTCCATGTGGCCGATGTATTGAGAATAGGCAGTAGTTATTAGGGATTTTGAAAGAGATCGAAGTTTCTTAAACTCCTCATAGAAATGCATATTTTTAGTTCGACGATATTTTTTTAAAATGTTAGATTTACGACGTAGACAATTGATAATGTCAGTGTTGAACCAAGTAGGAAATGTGCGGTAGTTTTTACGACAAAATAGTTTTGGAACAGATAACTCAAAACAATTGTAGAGGGTTTCATAAAAAACTCGACATGCCTCATTCACATCGCTAAACTTCTCCAGTTCGGACCAATCAACTACCTGTAAAGTAGTGTATAGACAATCAAAATTTGCTTTTTTAAAATTAAATGCGACGTGGTCCCTATTCATATAGAACTTATCAAGAGTTTTTGCTACAATATCGAGGGTAAACTCCAAACTCGGATGGAAAGGATCTTCAGGAACAAACGAGAAAGAGGACTTGCTAACGGCACAGTCCATGTTGGAAAAGATGTGATCCAATATATTATTCCTATTATTACGTATGTTATTAAATTGATTAAAATTATGAAAAGAAGCGAAGTGTTTGAGAGAAATACTAAAATTGTTTTTTGAAAATGCACTGAATAAAGGAGTGTTAAAGTCTCCTAAGAATAAAACATTGTCATTATTAATCTCGTCAAAATTATTAAGAAGATCAAAAAAATTGTCAAAATCACTAAAGGAAATAGAAGGAGGAATGTAGACTACAAACACGAAGAGATGTTGATAACTTGTTACATTTATTTTTATTGCAACCAGATCAATAGCAGGAGAACTTCTACGACTAATATTAGATATATCGAGTTGACGACAGTTATATTTGTTATTAACTGCTATAAGCACACCACCACCTCTATGAATACCCAGGTGGCGGAGATCTCTGTCCCGACGAAAAACATAATAATTATCAGAAAACAATTCACCATCCAAGACGGTGTCATCTAACCAAGACTCAGTAATAACAATTAAATCAAATTCATCAGACGTAGATAAAAATGAATTAAAAAATGTAACTGATTTTGATTTTAATCCCCTAACATTTTGGTAGATGCCATGAAATCTATTGACAGTTTTTTTATTGATTGATATAGATATTTTAGAATGTGAGGGCTGTAAACAGACGAAGCGATTTAAAAAGACTGAGAGTCAGATTTATCAACTGATGGCAGAGATGTGTCAAGAAACGTTGCTACTGGATTTTGTTCAACTGCAGATCTATTTGTATGGTCTTGGCACTCAGTGATTAGGTCGCCCAGGTTTTTTATAATGCACCTTTTAACAGCTTTATTTATTACAAAGTTATCCGTCTTGAATTGATCAAAAATTTTATCGTTTGAGTCTAAGTAATATATGTTCTTATTATTTTTAGCCACATTATAAAAATTACAATTTAATTCATAAACAAAATTATTCAAAATGGGACGATTAACAAAATATGGACATCCGATAAGAATGATATTAGTATTTAAAAATTTATGATTGATAAGTTCATTTAGAGTATTTTCATCAGGGATTTTTCCTTTTTGTGCTTCATGATTTCCAGCGTATATTACAACAAAATCATTATTGCCAAGTTGCTCGTTGTTGTTTTCAGTTTTAAGAAGCTCTTGTAACGAGGAATAAGGTTTTACTACGGATTGGATCACATATTTGCTAACTGGAATATAAGTTTCTAATAAGTCTATACAATGACGTCCTTTTTGATCAGCAAATATACGAACTTTATATCTGTTCGTCTTAGACACGGACTGGGTACTTACATTCTTTGAATTTGTAGATTTCAAAGTTAAATCAGAAGAGTTGGCAGTTTTAATATTATCATTGGTACGGTTCAAATTAGTAGAGATTTCTGCTATTACTTCGTTTTTTATTGAATTTTTTAATTTCTCAATTTCACGATTAAGGATATCCTTTAACAAAGAAATTAATTTGCTTTCAAGATCATCAAAACTTTTGCGTACATATTCATCTATTTTATCAAAAGTACAAACAGTAGTCGGTGATTCAGTTATAAACGTTTTTAAATCATCAAGAGTTTTTTTTATTAAGTCGGTTTCTTGCTTTAGGATACCAAGGTCTTCAAATATAGTATTAGTAGAGATATTTAGAGTCGGAGAAGTGGGATTTTGTAAAGATTTTAATTTATCGCAACAAGGGCATGCACTTATTGATGTCAGATCTTGACCAATCGCAGAATAGTTTTTAAAGGCTCTTAAGCAACTGGGGTGATACGCTTTTTTGCAATTTAAGCAAGCGATAGAATTTACGA
>NC_087394.1:20097114-20099614 GCF_031307605.1 Tribolium castaneum | reverse complement strand
AATTTGCAGTTTTGAGCCAGAATAAGACGTTTTTAATCTTTTTAATGTAAGTTTTCGTGTTCAAAAGAAAGAGTCGTCTAAAATAAGCAATTTGTGTTTAGACTGAAACGTAATTTGATTTTCTGGGCCTGAATAAGAGGTTTTCAGTTTCCTTGATGTAAGGTTTCTTGTTTGTAACAATGAATAAACGAAAATCATTGGTTTTAATCCAAACTGTGACATAAATCGTTTTTTAAAGGCGAAATCAGACGTTTTGTCTCTGTTCAGTGAAAGTATACTGGTTTCAAAGCATAGAATCGTTTGAAATTAACAGTTTTCGTCATGACTATAACGCAAATCTTTAAAGTGATACAAAGAAATAATTTACGTTATAGTTTTGACCAGAACTGTTAATTTCAAACGATTTTATGCCCCCAAACGAGAAAACTTTCACTAAACAGATGCCAAACGTCTTAGTTTGTTTTATAAAAGCGACTTATGTTACAGTTTAAACAAAAACAAATTATTTTCGTTGTTGTTGTGTCAAAATAATTTATTTCGAATGATTCAATGAAGCGAAACGAGTAAACTTTTATAGGACAGATGCAAAATACCATATTACCACATAAATCGTTATTTTAAAGCAAAGTATTAGCTTTTGCACTTGTTCAATTAAAGTTTGCTTACTTCGAAGTATGTAATCGTCCGAAATATTTTTTTTTTGCCAAAACTATAACGTAATTTGTTCTTTTGAGCTTGATTATAGAGTTTTCATTACGTTTTATAGTAGTTTACTCTACTCTAAGCATAGAATCAAACAGAGTAATCCGCTTTTGTTAAAACTGATACATAATTTGCTCTTATTTTCGAGAATAAGACGTTTTCAATAAGCTTGATAAAATTTTTCTTGTTTATAGCAAGGAATCGTTTAAAATAAGCTGTATTTGCTTAAACTGATACGTAATTCGATATTTATGCATGGATACGAAGTTTTCAGTTTCTTTGACGTGAAATTTCTTGTTGCAAAAGGTAATACTTTGCTTTGAAACAACGCTTTATATGATAATATGTGGTTTTGCATCTGTCCCATAAAAGTTCATTTGTTTCGAATCATAAATTCGTTTGAAATAAACAGTTCTGGTCAAAACTATAACGTAAATTATTTCTTTGAGACGAAATTTAAAGTTTTCATTAAGTTTTATACAAGTTTACTCTATTCTAAGTAAAGGAGTAATCAGGATAAATTGCTTTTATCTAGAGTAATATATAATTTGCAGTTTTCAGCCAGTATAAGACGTTTTTAATCTTTTTAATGTAAGTTTTCATGTTCAAGACAAAAGATCGTCTAAAATAAGCAGTTTTTGTCCAGACTGAAACGTAATTCGAATTTCTGTGCCTGAATAAGGGGTTTTCAGTTTCTTTGATGTAAGGTTTCTTGTTTGTAACAATGAATTAACAAAAATATTTGGTTTTTATCCAAACTGTGGCATGATTCAGCTTTAAGACTATAACGCAAATCTTTTGTTTTGTGCTAAAATAAGACGTTTTTAGTCAGTTTGATATAAGTTTTCTTGTTCAAAGCAAAATATTGTCGAAAATCATCCGTTTTTGTCTAAACTGATACAAAATTCGGTGATACAAAGTTTTCAGATTCTTTAATGTTAGGTTTGCTGCTTCTAACAAAGAATCAACGAAAATATTTTGTTTTAATACAAACTGCAATATAAAATGTCTTTATAGGACAAAACATGATGTTTGGCATCTGTTTAATAAAAATTTACTCGTTTGGAAGCATAGAATCATTCCAAATAAGCTATTCTCGTCGAAACTATAATGTAATTAGTATTTTGTGCTAGAATACAGCGTTGTTGTTAGATTTATTAACAATTTTGTCTATTTTAAGCAATGAAACGAATAGGATTAGCTGCCTTTATCTAAAGTGATACATAAATTGCTCTTTTATGCCAGATTAATACGTTTTTAGTCTGTTCGATGTAAGTTTTCTTGTTCAAAGCAAAAGATCGTCTAAAATAAGCCGTTTTTGTTTGAACTGATGAACAATTCAGACTGAGAGTCAACAAAAATAATTTATTTTAATCCAAACTGATACTTTTTGACCCTATAAGAGTCCTATAAGAGTCCGAGATACGCCGTTCTCGTCAAGTCTATAACGCAATTCGTTTTTTTGTGTCAGAATACGACGTTTTCTGTCTGTTTAATAGAAGTTTTTAATAATAATAATAATAATAATAATAATAATAATAATAATAATAATAATAATAATAATAATAATAAAAATAATAATACTAAAAATAGTAATAATAATAATAATAATAATAAAATAATAATAGTAATAAAAGTAAGCTTAGTTTTCTAAGCAAAAATGAAGCTTATTTTGTGTTATATGAGCGTTTTCTCATTTCTATGCAAGAAATCATTTGTGATCTGTGTTTTTAGGCAAGAAATTGTCTAAAATTAATAACTCATTTTAAAACTGGTATAAAAACATTTACTATACAAA
>NC_087394.1:20032114-20089614 GCF_031307605.1 Tribolium castaneum | reverse complement strand
AATACTTTATTAGAAGAAAAAGGAGGTGACATAAAAGTCACTGAAGTTTTCAGAGCCGATTTTAAATGCTGCATTTTCGTCTTCGTCTCAAACATTGAAAACTGAATTACATTTTTGTTCAGTAACAGTTACAGTTTTCTTATTGGTTTTTTGCTTAAATCTCGAAAACTGTTACTCCTATCAATTTTTATCTTTCTTTTAAAATTAAAGCTGATAAAATTTCCTACAAAATAGTTATTTGCACCTCCTTTTTCTTCTAATTAAGTATTGGACACAATAAATTAAGTGTATTTTAAATCACAAGACATTTTCTGTTAAAACACTTTTTTTTTTAATTATTAATTATTTTCAAACTTATATCTCGCTTATGGTTTGTTCTACATGAAAAATGCAAATAACTATTTTGCAGGAAATTTTATCATCTTTAATTTTGGTGAGAATGGTAAAAATTGATGTGAGTAACTGTTTTCGAGATATAAGCAAAAAACCAAAAAACTATTACCTTAATTCAGCGTTTGCATATAAGCAAATTTAGTACTATTAGTTTTATTATTATTATTAATGTTATTGTTATTAATATGACGACTAAAGACGATTCTGAAACCTTTAGAGACTTTTATGTCTTCTCCATTTTCCTCCACTAAAGTGTTAGACACAATTAATTTAGTTTAATTTCAGTTTTTCAAACAATTTATTTTAAAGCAAATTTTTGTTAGATATTATTTATATTCATCTCTATAACTCGCTTTTGCTTGGTCCTACAAGAAAAATGCAAATAATTACTTTGTTGGAAATTTTATCAGCTTTAATTTTGAAAGAAAGATAAAATTTGATAGGTGTAACTGTTTTCGAGATATATGCAAAAAACCAATAAGAAAACTGTAACTGTTACTGAACAAAAATGTAATTCAATTTTCAATGTTTGAGACGAAGACGAAAATGCAGCATTTAAAAACGACTCTGAAGACTTCAGTGACTTATATGTCACCTCCTTTTTCTTCTAATAAAATATTGGACCCAATAAATTAAGTGTATTTTAAATCACAAGGCATTTTCTGTTAAAGCACTTTTGTTTTAAATATTAATTATTTTCAAACTTATATCTCGCTTATGCTTAGTCGTACATGAAAAATGCAAATAACTATTTTGTAGGAAATTTTATCAGCTTTAATTTTAGTAAAAAGATAAAAAAGATAAAAATTGATAGGAGTAACTGTTTTCGAGATATAAGCTAGAAACCAAAAAACTGTTACCTTAATTAAGCGCTTGCATATAAGCAAATTTAGTACTATTAGTATTATTATTATTATTAATGTTATTGTTATTAATATGACGACTAAAAACGACTCTGATGACTTTAGTGACCTTTATGTCTTCTCCTTTTTCCTCTACTAAAGTGTTAGACATAATTAATTTGGTTTAATTTTAGTTTTTCAAACATTTTATTTTAAAGCAAATTTTTGTTAAAGATTATTCATATCCAACTCTTTAACTCGCTTATGGTTGGTCTTACAAAAAAAATGCAAATAACTATTTTGTAGGAAATTTTATCAGCTTTAATTTTAGTAAAAAAATAAAAATTGATAGGAGTAACTGTTTTCGAGATATAAGCTAGAAACCAAAAAACTGTTACCTTAATTAAGCGCTTGCATATAAGCAAATTTAGTACTATTAGTATTATTATTATTAATGTTATTGTTATTAATATGACGACTAAAAACGACTCTGAAGACTTTAGTGACCTTTATGTCTTCTCCTTTTTTCTCTACTAAAGTGTTAGACACAATTAATTTAGTTTAATTTTAATTTTTCAAACATTTTATTTTAAAGCAAATTTTTGTTTAAGATTATTTATATCCAACTCTATAACTCGCTTATGGTTGGTCCTACAAAAGAAATGCAAATAACTATTTTGTAGGAAATTTTATCAGCTTTAATTTTGAAAGAAAGATAAAAATTGATAGGAGTAATTGTTTTCGAGATATAAGCAAAAAACCAATAAGAAAACTGTAACTGTTACTGAACAAAAATGTAATTCAGTTTTCAATGTTTGAGACGAAGACGAAATTGCAGCATTATTATTATTATTAATGTTATTGTTATTAATATGACGACTAAAAACGACTCTGAAGTCTTTGGTGACTTTTATGTCTTCTCCTTTTTCCTATACTAAAGTGTTAGACTCAATTAATTTAGTTTAATTTCGGTTTTTCAAACATTATATTTTAAAGCAAATTTTTGTTAAAGATTATTTATATCCAACTCTATAACTCGCTTATGGTTGGTCTTACAAAAGAAATGCAAATAACTATTTTGTAGGAAATTTTATCAGCTTTAATTTTGAAAGAAAGATAAAAATTGATAGGAGTAATTGTTTTCGAGATATAAGCAAAAAACCAAAGTAAAAACTGTTAGTTACTGAACAAAAATGTAATTCAGTTTTCAATGTTTGAGACGAAGACGAAAATGCAGCATTTAAAAACGACTCTGAAGACTTCAGCGACTTTTATGTCACCTCCTTTTTCTTCTAATATAGTATTGGACCCAATAAATTAAGTGTATTTTAAATCACAAGACATTTTCTGTTAAAGCACTTTTTTTTTAAATATTAATAATTTTTAAACTTATATCTCGCTTATGCTTAGTCTTACATGAAAAATGCAAATAACTATTTTGTAGAAAATTTTATCAGCTTTAATTTTAGTAAAAAGATAAAAATTGATATAAGTAACTGTTTTCCAGATATAAGCAAGAAACCAAAAAACTGTTACCTTAATTAAGCGTTTGCATGTAAACAAATTTAGTACTATTAGTATTATTATTAATGTTATTGTTATTAATATGACGACTAAAGACGACTCTGAAACCTTTAGTGACCTTTATGTCTTCTCCTTTTTTCTCTACTAAAGTGTTAGACACAATTAATTTAGTTTAATTTTAGTTTTTCAAACATTTTATTTTAAAGCAAGTTTTTGTTAAATATTATTTATACCCAACTCTATAACTCGCTTATGGTTGGTACTACAAGAAAAATGCAAATAACTATTTTGTAGGAAATTTCATCAGCTTTAATTTTAAAAAAAAAGATAAAAATTGATAGGAGTAACTGTTTTCGAGATATAAGCAAAAAACCAATAAGAAAACTGTAACTGTTACTAAACAAAAATGTAATTCAGTTTTCAATGTTTGAGACGAAGACAAAAATGCAGCATTTAAAAACGACTCTGAAGACTTCATCGACTTTTATGTCACCTCCTTTTTCTTCTAATATAGCATTGGACCCAATAAATTAAGTGTATGTTAAATCACAAGACATTTTCTGTTAAAGCACTTTTGTTTTAATAATAATTATTTTCAAACTTATATCTCGCTTATGGTTAGTCCTACATGAAAAATGCAAATAACTATTTTGTAGGAAATTTTATCAGCTTTAATTTTAGTAAAAAGATAAAAATTGATAGGAGTAACTGTTTTCGAGATATAAGCAAGAAACCAAAAAACTGTTACCTTAATTAAGCGCTTGCATATAAGCAAATTTAGTACTAAAAACAACTCTGAAGACTTTGGTGACTTTTATGTCTTCTTCTTTTTCCAATACTAAAGTGTTAGACCCAATTAATTTAGTTTAATATCGGTTTTTCAAACATTTTATTTTAAAGCAAATTTTTGTTAAAGATTATTTATATCCAACTATAACTCGCTTATGGTTGGTCCTACAAAAAATGCAAATAACTATTTTGTAGGAAATGTTATCAGCTTTAATTTTGAAAAAAAGATAAAAATTGATAGAAGTAACTGTTTTCGAGATATAAGCAAGAAACCAAAAAACTGTTACCTTAATTCAGCGTTTGCATATAAGCAAATTTAGTACTATTAGTTTTATTATTATTAATGTTATTTTTATTAATATGACGACTAAAGACGATTCTGAAACCTTTAGAGACTTTTATGTCTTCTCCTTTTTCCTCCACTAAAGTGTTAGGCACAATTAATTTAGTTTAATTTCAGTTTTTCAAACATTTTAGTTTAAAGCAAATTTTTGTTATATATTATTTATATCCATCTCTATAACTCGCTTATGCTTGGTCCTACAAGAAAAATGCAAATAACTATTTTGTAGGAAATTTTATCAGCTTTAATTTTGAAAGAAAGATAAAAATTAATAGGAGTAACTGTTTTCGAGATATAAGCAAAAAACCAATAAGAAAACTGTAACTGTTACTGAACAAAAATGTAATTCAGTTTTCAATGTTTGAGACGAAGGCGAAAATGCAGCATTATTATTATTATTAATGTTATTGTTATTAACATGACGACTAAAAACGACACTGAAGTCTTTGGTGACTTTTATGTCTTCTCCTTTTTCCTATACTAAAGTGTTAGACTCAATTAATTTAGTTTAATTTCGGTTTTTCAAACATTATATTTTAAAGCAAATTTTTGTTAAAGATATTTATATCCAACTCTATAACTCGCTTATGGTTGGTCTTACAAAAGAAATGCAAATAACTATTTTGTAGGAAATTTTATCAGCTTTAATTTTGAAAGAAAGATAAAAATTGATAGGAGTAATTGTTTTCGAGATATAAGCAAAAAACCAAAGTAAAAACTGTTACAGTTTCTGAACAAAAATGTAAGTTTTCGAGATATAAGCAAGAAACTGTTACCTTAATTAAGCGCTTGCATATAAGCAAATTTAGTACTATTAGTATTATTATTATTAATGTTATTGTTATTGATATGACGACTAAGAACGACTCTCAAGACTTTGGTGACTTTTATGTCACCTCCTTTTTCTTCTAATAAAGTATTGGACCCAATAAATTAAGTGTATTTTAAATCACAAGACATTTTCTGTTAAAGCACTTTTTTTTTAAATATTAATTATTTTTAAACTTATATCTCGCTTATGGTTAGTCCTACATGAAAAATGCAAATTACTATTTTGTAGGAAATTTTATTTTTTAGTTTTTCAAACATTTTATTTTAAAGCAAGTTTTTGTTAAATATTATTTATATCCAACTCTATAACTCGCTTATGGTTGGTCCTACAAGAAAAATGCAAATAACTATTTTGTAGGAAATTTTATCAGCTTTAATTTTGAAAGAAAGATAAAAATTGATAGAAATAATTGTTTTCGAGATATAAGCAAAAAACCAAAGTGAAAACTGTTACAGTTACTAAACAAAAATGTAATTCAGTTTTCAATGTTTGAGACGAAGACGAAAATGCAGCATTTAAAAACGACTCTGAAGACTTCTGTGACTTTTAAGTCACCTCCTTTTTCTTCTAATAATGTATTGGACCCAATAAATTAAGTGTATTTTAAATCACAAGACATTTTCTGTTAAAGCACTTTTTTTTAAATATTGATTATTTTTAAACTTATATCTCGCTTATGGTTAGTCTTACATGAAAAATGCAAATAACTATTTTATAGAAAATTTTATCAGCTTTAATTTTAGTAAAAAGATATAAATTGTTATATGTAACTGTTTTCCAGATATAAGCAAGAAACCAAAAAACCGTTACCTTAATTAAGCGTTTGCATGTAAGCAAATTTAGTACTATTAGTATTATTATTAATGTTATTGTTATTAATATGACGACTAAAGACGACTCTGAAACCTTTAGTGACCTTTATGTCTTCTCCTTTTTCCTCTACTAAAGTGTTAGACACAATTAATTTAGTTTAATTTTAGTTTTTCAAACATTTTATTTTAAAGCAAGTTTTTGTTAAATATTATTTATATCCAACTCTATAACTCGCTTATGGTTGGTCCTTCAAGAAAAATGCAAATAACTATTTTGTAGGAAATTTTATCAGCTTTAATTTTGAAAGTAAGATAAAAATTAATAGGAGTAACTGTTTTTGAGATATAAGCAAAAAACCAATAAGAAAACTGTAACTGTTACTGAACAAAAATGTAATTCAGTTTTCAATGTTTGAGACGAAGACGAAAATGCAGCATTATTATTATTATTAATGTTATTGTTATTAATATGACGACTAAAAACGACTCTCAAGACTTGGGTGACTTTTATGTCTTCTCCTTTTTCCTCAACTAAAGTGTTAGTCTTAATTAATTTAGTTTAATTTCGGTTTTTCAAACATTTTGTTTTAAAGCAAATTTTTGTTAAAGATTATTTATATCCAACTCTATAACTCACTTATGGTTGGTCCTACAAAAAAAATGCCTATAACTATTTTGTAGGAAATTTTATCAGCATTGATTTTGAAAGAAAGATAAAAATTGATGGGAGTAACTGTTTTTGAGATATAAGCAAAAAACCAATAAGGAAACTATAACTGTTACTAAACAAAAATGTAATTCAGTTTTCAATGTTTGAGACAAAGACGAAAATGCAGCATTTAAAATCGACTCTGAAGACTTTAGTGACTTTTATGTCACCTTCTTTTTCTTCTAATAAGGTATTGGACCCAATAAATTAAGTGTATTTTAAATCACAAGACATTTTCTGTTAAAGCACTTTTTTTTAAATATTAATTATTTTCAAACTTATATCTCGCTTATGGTTAGTCCTACATGAAAAATGCAAATTACTATTTTGTAGGAAATTTTATCAGCTTTAATTTTAGTAAAAAGATAAAAATTGATAGGAGTAACTGTTTTCGAGATATAAGCAAGTAACTGTTACCTTAATTAAGCGCTTGCATATAAGCAAATTTAGTAATATTAGTATTATTATTATTAATGTTATTGTTATTAATTTGACGACTAAAAACTTGAGACGAAAATGCACCATTTAAAAACGACTCTGAAGACTTCAGTGACTTTTATGTCACCTTCTTTTTCTTCTAATAAGGTATTGGACCCAATAAATTAAGTGTATTTTAAATCACAAGACATTCTCTGTTAAAACACTTTTTTTTAATTATTAATTATTTAACTTATATCTCGCTTATGGTTAGTTCTACATGAAAAATGCAAATAACTATTTTGTAGGAAATTTTATCACCTTTAATTTTGGTGAAAAAGTAAAAATTGATAGGAGTAACTGTTTTCGAGATATAAGCAAAAAACAAAAAAACTGTTACCTTAATTAAGCGCTTGCATATAAGCAAATTTAGTACTACTAGTATTGTTATTATAAATGTTATTGTTATTAATATGACGACTAATGACAACTCTAAGACTTTAGTGACTTTTATGTCTCCTCCTTTTTCCTCTACTAAAGTGTTTGACACAATTAATTTAGTTTAATTTCAGTTTTTCAAACATTTTATTTTAAAGCAAATTTTTGTTAAATATTAAAAACTATAAAATGGCTTAGATTGCCTAAAAACACAGATCACACATGATCTTTTGCATAGAAATGAGAAAACGCTCATGTAACACACAAAATAAGCTCCATTTTTCCTTATTAAAAGTATTATTATTATTATTACTTTTGTTACTATTACTCTTATTATTATTATTATTATTAATATTATTATTATTATTATTATTATTATTATTATTATTACTATTATTATTATTATTATTATTATTAACTTTTGTATAGTAAATGTTTTTATACCAGTTTTAAAATGAGTTATTAATTTTAGACAATTTCTTGGATAAAAACACAGATCACAGATGATTTCTTGCATAGAAATGAGAAAACGCTCATATAACACAAAATAAGCTTCATTTTTGCTTAGAAAACCTAGCTTACTTTTATTACTACTATTATTATTATTATTATTATTAATATTATTACTATTATTTTTATTATTATTATTACTATTATTATTATGATTATTATTATTATTATTATTATTATTAAAAACCGATTATAACTTTTGTATAGTAAATGTTTTTATACCAGTTTTAAAATGAGTTATTAATTTTAGACAATTTCTTGCCTAAAAACACAGATCACAGATGATCTCTTGCATAGAAATGAGAAAACGCTCATATAACACACAAAAGAAGCTTCATTTTTGCTTAGAAAACTAAGCTTACTTTTATTACTATTATTATTTTTATTATTATTATTATTATTATTATTTATATTATTATTATTATTATTATTATTATTATTATTATTATTATTATTATTATTAATTTTTGTATAGTAAATGTTTTTATACCAGTTTTAAAATGAGTTATTAATTTTAGACAATTTCTTCCCTAAAAACACAGATCACAGATGATTCACAGATGATTTCTTGCATAGAAATGAAAAAACGCTCATATAACACACAAAATAAGCTTCATTTTTGCTTAGAAAACTAAGCTTACTTTTATTACTATTATTATTTTTATTATTATTATTATTATTATTATTATTATTATTATTATTATTATTATTATTATTATTATTATTATTAATATTGTTGTTATTGTTATTATTATTATTATTATTATTATTATTATTATTATTATTATTATTATTATTATTATTAAAAATTTATATTAAACAGACAGAAAACGTCGTATTCTGACACATAAAAACGAATTACGTTATAGACTTGACGAGAACGGCGTATCTCGGACTCTTATAGGACTCTTATAGGGTCAAAAAGTATCAGTTTGGATTAAAACAAATTATTTTTGTTGACTCTCAGTCTGAATTGTTCATCAGTTCAAACAAAAACGGCTTATTTTAGACGATCTTTTGCTTTGAACAAGAAAACTTACATCGAACAGACTAAAAACGTATTAATCTGGCATAAAAGAGCAATTTATGGATCACTTTGGATAAAGGCAGCTAATCCTATTCGTTTCATTGCCTAAAATAGACAAAATTGTTAAAAAAACTAACAAAAACGCTGTATTCTAGCACAAAATACTAATTACATTATAGTTTTGACGAGAATACCTTATTTGGAATGATTCTATGCTTCCAAACGAGTAAATTTTTATTAAACAGATGCCAAACATCATGTTTTGTCCTATAAAGACATTTTATATTGCAGTTTGTATTAAAACAAAATATTTTCGTTGATTCTTTGTTAGAAGCAGCAAACCTAACATTAAAGAATCTGAAAACTTTGTATTCGGACACAAACCACCGAATTTTGTATCAGTTAGACAAAAACGGTTGATTTTCGTCAATATTTTGCTTTCAACAAGAAAACTTACATCGAACTGACTAAAAACGTCTTATTTTAGCACAAAACAAAAGATTTGCGTTATAGTCTTAAAGCTGATTCATGCCACAGTTTGGATAAAAACCAATTATTTTTGTTAATTCATTGTTACAAACAAGAAACCTTACATCAAAGAAACTGAAAACCCCTTATTCTGGCACAGAAATTTGAATTACGTTTCAGTCTAGACAAAAACTGCTTATTTTAGACGATCCTTTGTTTTGAACACGAAAACTTACATTAAAAAGATTAAAAACGTCTTATTCTGGCTGAAAACTGCAAATTATATATTACTCTAGATAAAAGCAATTTATCCTGATTACTCCTTTGCTTAGAATAGAGCAAACTTGTATAAAACTTAATGAAAACTTTAAATTTCGTCTCAAAGAAATAATTTACGTTATAGTTTTGACCAGCACTGTTTATTTCAAACGAAATTATGATTCGAAACTAATTAACTATTATGGGGCAAATGCAAAACTACATATTTCCATATAAAGCGTTGTTTTAAAGCAAAGTATTACCTTTTGCAACAAGAAATTTCACGTCAAAGAAACTGAAAACTTCGTATCCATGCATAAATATCGAATTACGTATCAGTTTAGGCAAATACAGCTTATTTTAAACGATTCCTTGCTATAAACAAGAAAAATTTTATCAAGCATATTGAAAACGTCTTATTCTCGAAAATAAGAGCAAATTATGTATCAGTTTTCACAAAAGCGGATTACTCTGTTTGATTCTATGCTTAGAGTAGAGTAAACTACTATAAAACCTATAAAACGTAATGAAAGCTCTATATTCAAGCTCAAAAGAACAAATTTCGTTATAGTTTTGACAAAAAAAAATATTCCGGACGATTACATACTTCGAAGTAAGCAAACTTTAATTGAACAAGTGCAAAAGCTAATACTTTGCTTTAAAATAACGATTTATGTGGTAATATGGTATTTTGCATCTGTCTTATAAAAGTTTACTCGTTTCGCTCCATTGAATCATTCGAAATAAATTATTTTAACACAACAACAACGAAAATAATTTGTTTTTGTTTAAACTGTATCATAAGTCGCTTTTATAAAACGAACTAAGACGTTTGGCATTTGTTTAGTGAAAGTTTTCTCGTTTGGGGACATAAAATCGTTTGAAATTAACAGTTCTGGTCAAAACTATAACGTAAATTATTTCTTTGAGACGAAATTTAAAGTTTTCATTAAGTTTTATACAAGTTTGCTCTATTCTAAGCAAAGGAGTAGTCAGGATAAACTGCTTTTATCCAAAGTAATACATAATTTGCAGTTTTGAGCCAGAATAAGACGTTTTTAATCTTTTTAATGTAAGTTTTCGTGTTCAAAAGAAAGAATCGTCTAAAATAAGCAATTTGTGTCTAGACTGAAACGAAATTTGATTTTCTGTGCCTGAATAAGAGGTTTTCAGATCCTTTAATGTTAGGTTTGCTGCTTCTAACAAAGAATCAACGAAAATATTTTGTTTTAATACAAAATGCAATATAAAATGTCTTTATAGGACAAAACATGATGTTTGGCATCTGTTTAATAAAAATTTATTCGTTTGGAAGCATAGAATCATTCCAAATAAGCTATTCTCGTCGAAACTATAATGTAATTAGTATTTTGTGCTAGAATACAGCGTTTTTGTTAGATTTATTAACAATTTTGTCTATTTTAAGCAATGAAACGAATAGGATTAGCTGCCTTTATCTAAAGTGATACATAAATTGCTCTTTTATGCCAGATTAATACGTTTTTAGTCTGTTCGATGTAAGTTTTCTTGTTCAAAGCAAAAGATCGTCTAAAATAAGCCGTTTTTGTTTGAACTGATGAACAATTCAGACTGAGAGTCAACAAAAATAATTTATTTTAATCCAAACTGATACTTTTTGACTCTATAAGAGTCCTATAAGAGTCCGAGATACGCCGTTCTCGTCAAGTCTATAACGTAATTCGTTTTTTTGTGTCAGAATACGACGTTTTCTGTCTGTTTAATATAAGTTTTTAATAATAATAATAATAATAATAACAATAATAATAATAATAATAATAATAATAATAATAATAATAATAATAATAAAAATAATAATAGTAATAAAAGTAAGCTTAGTTTTCTAAGCAAAAATGAAGCTTATTTTGTGTTATATGAGCGTTTTCTCATTTCTATGCAAGAAATCATCTGTGATCTGTGTTTTTAGGTAAGAAATTGTCTAAAATTAATAACTCATTTTAAAACTGGTATAAAAACATTTACTATACAAAAGTTAATAATAATAATAATAATAATAATAGTAATAAAAGAAATAATAATAATAATAATAATAATAATAATAATAATAATAATAATAATAATAATAATAATGATAATAATACTTATAATAATAAATTTCTTTCTAAATTAAAGCTTAGCTTTTCTAAGCAAAAATGATGCTTATTTTGTGTTATCTGAGCGTTTTCTCATTTCTATGCAAGAGATCATCTGTGATCTGTGTTTTTAGACAAGAAATTGTCTAAAATTAATAACTCATTTTAAAACTGGTATAAAAACATTTACTATACAAAAGTTATAATCGGTTTTTAATAATAATAATATTAATAATAATAATAATAATAATAATAATAATAATAATAATAATAATAATAATAATAATAATAATAATAATAATAACAATAATAATAATAATAATAATAATAATAATAGTAATAATAGTAATAATAATAATAATAATAAAAATAATAATAATAGTAGTAATAAAAGTAAGCTTAGTTTTTTAAGCAAAAATGAAGCTTATTTTGTGTTATATGAGCGTTTTCTCATTTCTATGCAAAAGATCATGTGTGATCTGTGTTTTTAGGCAATCTAAGCCATTTTATAGTTTTTAGGCAAAAAATTGGCTAAAATTAAACACTCATTTTAAAACTGGTATAAAAACAATACTATACAAAAGTTATAATCGGTTTTTAATAATAATAATAATAATAATAATAATAATAATAAAAATAATAATAATAATAATAATAATAACAATAATAATAATAATAATAATAATAATAAAAATAATAATAATAATAACAATAATAATAATAATAATAATAATAATAATTAAAATAATAATAATAGTAATAAAAGTAAGCTTAGTTTTCTAAGCAAAAATGAAGCTTATTTTGTGTGTTATATGAGTGTTTTCTATGCAAGAAATCATCTGTGATCTGTGTTTTTAGACAAGAAATTGTCTAAAATTAATAACTCATTTTAAAACTGGTATAAAAACATTTACTATACAAAAGTTAATAATAATAATAATACTTTTAATAAGGAAAAATGGAGCTTATTTTGTGTGTTACATGAGCGTTTTCTTATTTCTATGCAAAAGATCATGTGTGATGTGTGTTTTTAGGCAATCTAAGCCATTTTATAGTTTTTAATATTTAACAAAAATTTGATTTAAAATAAAATGTTTGAAAAACTGAAATTAAACTAAATTAATTGGGTCTAACACTTTAGTAGAGTAAAAAGGAAGAGACATAAAAGTCACTAAAGTCTTAGAGTTGTCTTTAGTCGTCATGTTAATAACAATAACATTTATAATAACAATACTAGTAGTACTAAATTTGCTTATACGCAAGCGCTTAATTAAGGTAACAGTTTTTTTGTTTTTCGCTTATATCTCGAAAACAGTTACTCCTATCAATTTTTACTTTTTCACCAAAATTAAAGGTGATAAAATTTCCTACAAAATAGTTATTTGCATTTTTCATGTAGAACTAACCATAAGCGAGATATAAGTTTGAAAGTAATTAATAATTAAAA
This sequence comes from Tribolium castaneum, assembly GCF_031307605.1. NCBI lineage: Eukaryota > Metazoa > Arthropoda > Insecta > Coleoptera > Tenebrionidae > Tribolium > Tribolium castaneum. The sequence goes on along the minus strand of NC_087394.1, from coordinate 20,076,694 downwards.
AAAAAGTGTTTTAACAGAAAATGTCTTGTGATTTATAATACACTTAATTTATTGGGTCCAATACTTTATTAAAAGAAAAAGGAGGTGACATAAAAGTCACTGAAGTTTTCAGAGTCGTTTTTAAATGCTGCATTTTTGTCTTCGTCTCAAACATTGAAAACTGAATTACATTTTTGTTCAGTAACAGTTACAGTTTTCTTATTGGTTTTTTGCTTATATCTCGAAAACAGTTACTCCTATCAAATTTTATCTTTCTTTCACAATTAAAGCTGATAAAATTTCCAACAAAATAGTTATTTGCACCTCCTTTTTCTTCTAATTAAGTATTGGACCCAATAAATTAAGTGTATTTTAAATCACAAGACATTTTCTGTTAAAACACATTTTTTTTTTAATTATTAATTATTTTCAAACTTATATCTCGCTCATGGTTTGTTCTACATGAAAAATGCAAATAACTATTTTGCAGGAAATTTTATCATCTTTAATTTTGGTGAAAAGGTAAAAATTGATAGGACTAACTGATTTCGAGATATAAGCAAGAAACCAAAAAACTATTACCTTAATGCAGCGTTTGCATATAAGCAAATTTAGTACTATTAGTTTTATTATTATTAATGTTATTGTTATTAATATGACGACTAAAGACGATTCTGAAACCTTTAGAAACTTTTATGTCTTCTCCTTTTTCCTCCACTAAAGTGTTAGACACAATTAATTTAGTTTAATTTCAGTTTTTCAAACATTTTATTTTAAAGCAAATTTTTGTTAGATATTATTTATATTCATCTCTATAACTCGCTTATGCTTGGTCCTACAAGAAAAATGCAAATAATTACTTTGTTATAAATTTTATCAGCTTTAATTTTGGAAGAAAGATAAAATTTGATAAGAGTAATTGTTTTCGAGATATAAGCAAAAAACCAATAAGAAAACTGTAACTGTTACTGAACAAAAATGTAATTCAGTTTTCAATGTTTGAGACGAAGACAAAAATGCAGCATTTAAAAACGACTCTGAAGACTTCAGTGACTTATATGTCACCTCCTTTTTCTTCTAATAAAGTATTGGACCCAATAAATTAAGTGTATTTTAAATCACAAGACATTTTCTGTTAAAGCACTTTTTTTTTAATATTAATTATTTTCAAACTTATATCTCGCTTATGGTTAGTCCTACATGAAAAATGCAAATAACTATTTTATAGGAAATTTTATCAGCTTTTTTTAGTAAAAAGATAAAAATTGATAGGAGTAACTGTTTTCGAGATATAAGCAAGAAACCAAAAAACTGTTACCTTAATTCAGCGTTTGCATATAAGCAAATTTAGTACTATTAGTTTTATTATTATTAATGTTATTGTTATTAATATGACGACTAAAGACGATTCTGAAACCTTTAGAGACTTTTATGTCTTCTCCTTTTTCCTCCACTAAAGTGTTAGGCACAATTAATTTAGTTTAATTTCAGTTTTTCAAACATTTTATTTTAAAGCAAATTTTTGTTAGATATTATTTATGTCCATCTCTATAACTCGCTTATGCTTGGTCCTACAAGAAAAATGCAAATAACTAATTTGTTGGAAATTTTATCAGCTTTAATTTTGAAAGAAAAATAAAATTTGATAGGTGTAACTGTTTTCGAGATATAAGCAAAAAACCAATAAGAAAACTGTAACTGTTACTGAACAAAAATGTAATTCAGTTTTCAATGTTTGAGACGAAGACAAAAATGCAGCATTTAAAAACGACTCTGAAGACTTCAGTGACTTTTATGTCACCTCCTTTTTCTTCTAATAAAGTATTGGACCCAATAAATTAAGTGTATTTTAAATCACAATGCATTTTCTGTTAAAGCACTTTTGTTTTAAATATTAATTATTTTCAAACTTATATCTCGCTTAGTCTAACACTAAAGTGTTAGACCCAATTAATTTAGTTAAATATCGGTTTTTCAAACATTTTATTTTAAAGCAAGTTTTTGTTAAATATTATTTATATCCAACTCTATAACTCGTTTATGCTTGGTCCTACAAGAAAAATGTAAATAACTATTTTGTTGGAAATTTTATCAGCTTTAATTTTGAAAGAAAGATAAAATTTGATAGGAGTAACTGTTTTCGAGATATAAGCACAAAACCAATAAGAAAACTGTAACTGTTACTGAACAAAAATGTAACTCAGTTTTCAATGTTTGAGACGAAGACAAAAATGCAGCATTTAAAAACGACTCTGAAGACGTCAGTGACTTTTATGTCACCTCCTTTTTCTTCTAATAAAGTATTGGACCCAATAAATTAAGTGTATTTTAAATCACAAGACATTTTCTGTTAAAGCACTTTTTTTTTAAATATTACTAATTTTTAAACTTATATCTCGCTTATGCTTAGTCTTACATGAAAAATGCAAATAACTATTTTGTAGAAAATTTTATCAGCTTTAATTTTAGTAAAAAGATAAAAATTGATATAAGTAACTGTTTTCCAGATATAAGCAAGAAACCAAAAAACTGTTACCTTAATTAAGCGTTTGCATGTAAGCAAATTTAGTACTATTAGTAATATTATTAATGTTATTGTTATTAATATGACGACTAAAGACGACTCTGAAACCTTTAGTGACCTTTATGTCTTCTCCTTTTTTCTCTACTAAAGTGTTAGACACAATTAATTTAGTTTAATTTCCGTTTTTCAAACATTATATTTTAAAGCAAATTTTTGTTAAAGATTATTTATATCCAACTCTATAACTCGCTTATGGTTGGTCTTACAAAAGAAATGCAAATAACTATTTTGTAGGAAATTTTATCAGCTTTAATTTTGAATGAAAGATAAAAATTGATAGGAGTAATTGTTTTCGAGATATAAGCAAAAAACCAAAGTAAAAACTGTTACAGTTACTGAACAAAAATGTAAGTTTTCGAGATATAAGCAAGAAACTGTTACCTTAATTAAGCGCTTGCATATAAGCAAATTTAGTACTATTAGTATTATTATTATTAATGTTATTGTTATTGATATGACGACTAAGAACGACTCTCAAGCCTTTGGTGACTTTTATGTCACCTCCTTTTTCTTCTAATAAAGTATTGGACCCAATAAAATAAGTGTATTTTAAATCACAAGACATTTTCTGTTAAAACACTTTTTTTTTAAATTTTAATTATTTTTAAACTTATATCTCGCTTATGGTTAGTCCTACATGAAAAATGCAAATAACTATTTTGTAGGAAATTTTATCAGCTTTAATTTTAGTAAACAGATAAAAATTGATAGGTGTAACTGTTTTCGAGGTATAAGCAAGAAACCAAAAAACTGTTACCTTAATAAAGCGCTTGCATATAAGCAAATTTAGTACTATTAGTATTATTATTATTAATGTTATTGTTATTAATATGACGACTAAAAACGACTCTGAAGACTTTGGTGACTTTTATGTCTTCTCCTTTTTCCTATACTAAAGTGTTAGACACAATTAATTTAGTTTAATTTCAGTATTTCAAACATTTTATTTTAAAGCTAATTTTTGTTAAATATTAAAAACTATAAAATGGCTTAGATTGCCTAAAAACACAGATCACACATGATCTTTTGCATAGAAATGAGAAAACGCTCATGTAACACAAAAAATAAGCTCCATTTTTTCTTATTAAAAGTATTATTATTATTATTACTTTTGTTACTATTACTATTATTATTATTATTATTATTATTATTTTTATTAATATTATTGTTATTATTATTATTATTATTATTATTATTATTATTATTATTATTATTATTATTATTATTATTATTATTATTATTATTATTATTATTATTATTATTATTATTACTATTATTTTTATTATTATTATTACTATTATTATTATTATTATTATTATTATTATTATTAAAAACCGATTATAACTTTTGTATAGTAAATGTTTTTATACCAGTTTTAAAATGAGTTATTAATTTTAGACAATTTCTTGCCTAAAAACACAGATCACAGATGATCTCTTGCATAGAAATGAGAAAACGCTCATATAACACACAAAATAAGCTTCATTTTTTCTTAGAAAACTAAGCTTACTTTTATTACTATTATTGTTTTTATTATTATTATTATTATTATTATTATTATTATTATTATTATTATTATTATTATTACTATTATTATTATTATTATTATTATTATTATTATTATTATTATTATTATTATTATTATTATTATTATTATTATTATTATTATTATTATTATTATTATTATTATTATTATTATTATTAACTTTTGTATAGTAAATGTTTTTATACCAGTTTTAAAATGAGTTATTAATTTTAGACAATTTCTTGCCTAAAAACACATATCACAGATGATTTCTTGCATAGAAATGAGAAAACGCTCATATAACACACAAAATAAGCTTCATTTTTGTTTAGAAAACTAAGCTTACTTTTATTACTATTATTATTTTTATTATTATTATTATTATTATTTTTATTATTATTATTGTTAATATTATTATTATTATTATTATTATTATTATTATTATTATTATTATTATTATTATTAAAAACTTATATTAAACAGACAGAAAACGTCGTATTCTGACACATAAAAACGAATTACGTTATAGACTTGACGAGAACGGCGTATCTCGGACTCTTATAGGACTCTTATAGGGTCAAAAAGTATCAGTTTGGATTAAAATAAATTATTTTTGTTGACTCTCAATCTGAATTGTTCATCAGTTCAAACAAAAACGGCTTATTTTAGACGATCTTTTGCTTTGAACAAGAAAACTTACATGGAATAGACTAAAAACGTATTAATCTGGCATAAAAGAGCAATTTGTGTATCACTTTGGATAAAGGCAGCTAATCCTTTTCGTTTCATTGCCTAAAATAGACAAAATTGTTAAAAAATCTAACAAAAACGCTGTATTCTAGCACAAAATACTAATTACATTATAGTTTCGACGAGAATACCTTATTTGGAATGATTCTATCCTTCCAAACGAGTAAATTTTTATTAAACAGATGCCAAACATCATGTTTTGTCCTATAAAGACATTTTATATTGCAGTTTGTATTAAAACAAAATATTTTCGTTGATTCTTTGTTAGAAGCAGCAAATCTAACATTAAAGAATCTGAAAACTTTGTATTCGGACACAAACCACCGAATTTTGTATCAGTTTAGACAAAAACACTTGATTTTCGACAATATTTTGCTTTCAACAAGAAAACTTATATCAAACTGACTAAAAACGTCTTATTTTAGCACAAAACAAAAGATTTGCGTTATAGTCTTAAAGCTGATTCATGCCACAGTTTGGATAAAAACCAAATATTTTTGTTAATTCATTGTTACAAACAAGAAACCTTACATTCAGGCACAGAAATTCGAATTACGTTTCAGTCTGGACAAAAACTGCTTATTTTAGACGATCCTTTGTTTTGAACACGAAAACTTACATTAAAAAGATTAAAAACGTCTTATTCTGGCTGAAAACTGCAAATTATATATTACTCTAGATAAAAGCAATTTATCCTGATTACTCCTTTGCTTAGAATAGAGCAAACTTGTATAAAACTTAATGAAAACTTTAAATTTCGTCTCACAGAAATAATTTACATTATAGTTTTGACCAGCACTGTTTATTTCAAACGAATTTATAATTCGAAACTAATGAACTTTTATGGGGCAGATGCAAAACCACATATTACCATATAAAGCGTTGTTTTAAAGCAAAGTATTACCTTTTGCAACAAGAAACTTCACGTCAAAGAAACTGAAAACTTCGTATCCATGCATAAATATCGAATTACGTATCAGTTTAGGCAAATACAGCTTATTTTAAACGATTCCTTGCTATAAACAAGAAAAATTTTATCAAGCTAATTGAAAACGTCTTATTCTCTGTTTATAATAATAATAATAATAATAATAATAATAATGATAATAATAATAATAATAATAATAATAATAATAATAATAATAATAATAATAATAATAATAATAATAACAATAATAATAATAATAATAACAATAATAATAGTAATAATGATAATGATAATGTTTTATTGATGTTATAAATACAAAGTATCTTACATACGTCACCAAGAGAAGAAGAGAAAACAAGAAAATACACTTTAACCGTTTACAAAAGCAGATAATAATAATATATAAGAAAACTTAGTTAAGATGAGTTAGTTAAGTAAGCTTAGTTTTCTAAGCAAAAATGAAGCTTCTTTTGTGTGTTATATGAGTGTTTTCTTATTTCTATGCAAGAAATCATCTGTGATCTGTTTTTTTAGGCAAGAAATTGTCTAAAATTAATAACTCATTTTAAAACTGGAATAAAAACATTTACTATACAAAAGTTAATAATAATAATAATAACAATAATAATTATAATAATAATAATAGTAATAGTAACAAAAGTAATAATAATAATACTTTTAATAAGGAAAAATGGAGCTTATTTTGTGTGTTACATGAGCGTTTTCTCATTTCTATGCAAAAGATCATGTGTGATGTGTGTTTTTAGGCAATCTAAGCCATTTTATAGTTTTTAATATTTAACAAAAATTTGCTTTAAAATAAAATGTTTGAAATTAAACAAAATTAATTGTGTCTAACACTTTAGTAGAGGAAAAAGGAGGAGACATAAAAGTCACTAAAGTCTTAGAGTTGTCTTTAGTCGTCATATTAATAACAATAACATTTATAATAACGATACTAGTAGTACTAAATTTGCTTATATGCAAGCGCTTAATTAAGGTAACAGTTTATTGGTTTTTTGCTTATATCTCGAAAACAGTTACTCCTATCAATTTTTATCTTTCTTTTAAAATTAAAGCTGATAAAATTTTCTACAAAATAGTTATTTGCATTTTTCATGTAAGACTAACCATAAGCGAGATATAAGTTTAAAAATTATTAATATTTAAAAAAAAAGTGCTTTAACAGAAAATGTCTTGTGATTTAAAATACACTTAATTTATTGGGTCCAATACTTTATTAGAAGAAAAAGGAGGTGACATAAAAGTCGCTGAAGTCTTCAGAGTCGTTTTTAAATGCTGCATTTTCGTCTTCCTCTCAAACATTGAAAACTGAATTACATTTTTGTTCAGTAACTGTAACAGTTTTTACTTTGGTTTTTTGCTTATATCTCGAAAACAATTACTCCTATCAATTTTTATCTTTCTTTCAAAATTAAAGCTGATAAAATTTCCTACAAAATAGTTATTTGCACCTCCTTTTTCTTCTAATTAAGTATTGGACCCAATAAATTAAGTGTATTTTTTAATCACAAGACATTTTCTGTTAAAACACATTTTTTTTTAATTATTAATTATTTTCAAACTTATATCTCGCTTATGGTTTGTTCTACATAAAAAATGCAAATAACTATTTTGCAGGAAATTTTATCATCTTTAATTTTGGTGAGAATGGTAAAAATTGATATGAGTAACTGTTTTCGAGATATAAGCAAGAAACCAAAAAACTATTACCTTAATTCAGCGTTTGCATATAAGCAAATTTAGTACTATTACTTTTATTATTATTATTAATGTTATTGTTATTAATATGACGACTAAAGATGATTCTGAAACCTTTAGAGACCTTTATGTCTTCTCCTTTTTCCTCTACTAAAGTGTTAGACACAATTAATTTGGTTTAATTTTAGTTTTTCAAACATTTTATTTTAAAGCAAATTTTTGTTAAAGATTATTTATATCCAACTCTATAACTCGCTTATGGTTGGTCTTACAAAAGAAATGCAAATAACTATTTTGTAGGAAATTTTATCAGCTTTAATTTTGAGAGAAAGATAAAAATTGATAGGAGTAATTGTTTTCGAGATATAAGCAAAAAACCAAAGTAAAAACTGTTTCAGTTACTGAAGAAAATGTAATTCAGTTTTCAATGTTTGAGACGAAGACGAAAATGCAGCATTTAAAAACGACTCTGAAGACTTCAGCGACTTTTATGTCGCCTCCTTTTTCTTCTAATAAAGTATTGGACCCAATAAATTAAGTGTGTTTTAAATCACAAGACATTTTCTGTTAAAGCACTTTAATTATTAATTATTTAACTTATATCTCGCTTATGGTTAGTTCTACATGAAAAATGCAAATAACTATTTTGTAGGAAATTTTATCACCTTTAATTTTGGTGAAAAAGTAAAAATTGATAGGAGTAACTGTTTTCGAGATATAAGCAAAAAACAAAAAAACTGTTACCTTAATTAAGCGCTTGCATATAAGCAAATTTAGTACTACTAGTATTGTTATTATAAATGTTATTGTTATTAATATGACGACTAAAGACAACTCTAAGACTTTTGTGACTTTTATTTCTCCTCCTTTTTCCTATACTAAAGTGTTAGACACAATTAATTTAGTTTAATTTCAGTTTTTCAAACATTTTATTTTAAAGCTAATTTTTGTTAAATATTAAAAACTATAAAATGGCTTAGATTGCCTAAAAACACAGATCACACATGATCTTTTGCATAGAAATGAGAAAACGCTCATGTAACACACAAAATAAGCTCCATTTTTCCTTATTAAAAGTATTATTATTATTATTACTTTTGTTACTATTACTATTATTATTATTATTAATATTATTATTATTATTATTATTATTATTATTATTATTATTATAATTATTATTATTATTATTATTATTATTATTATTATTAACTTTTGTATAGTAAATGTTTTTATACCAGTTTTAAAATGAGTTATTAATTTTAGACAATTTCTTGCCTAAAAACACAGATCACAGATGATTTCTTGCGTAGAAATGAGAAAACACTCATATAACACACAAAATAAGCTTCATTTTTGCTTAGAAAACTAAGCTTACTTTTATTACTATTATTATTATTTTTATTAATATTATTGTTATTATTATTATTATTATTATTATTATTATTATTATTATTATTATTATTATTATTATTATTATTATTATTATTATTATTATTATTATTATTATTATTATTATTATTATTATTATTATTATTATTATTATTATTATTATAATTATTATTATTAAAAGCGATTATAACTTTTGTATAGTATTGTTTTTATACCAGTTTTAAAACGAGTGATTAATTTTAGCCAATTTCTTGCCTAAAAACTATAAAATGGCTTAGATTGCCTAAAAACACAGATCACACATTATCTTTTGCATAGAAATGAGAAAACGCTCATATAACACAAAATAAGCTTCATTTTTGCTTAGAAAACCTAGCTTACTTTTATTACTACTATTATTATTATTTTTATTATTATTATTATTATTACTATTATTTTTAATTTTATTATTACTATTATTATTATTATTATTATTATTATTAAAAACCGATTATAACTTTTGTATAGTAAATGTTTTTATACCAGTTTTAAAATGAGTTATTAATTTTAGACAATTTCTTGCCTAAAAACACAGATCACAGATGATCTCTTGCATAGAAATGAGAAAACGCTCATATAACACACAAAATAAGCTTCATTTTTGCTTAGAAAACTAAGCTTACTTTTATTACTATTATTATTTTTATTATTATTATTATTATTATTTTTATTATTATTATTGTTAATATTATTATTATTATTATTATTATTATTATTATTATTAAAAACTTATATTAAACAGACAGAAAACGTCGTATTCTGACACATAAAAACGAATTACGTTATAGACTTGACGAGAACGGCGTATCTCGGACTCTTATAGGACTCTTATAGGGTCAAAAAGTATCAGTTTGGATTAAAATAAATTATTTTTGTTGACTCTCAGTCTGAATTGTTCATCAGTTCAAACAAAAACGGCTTATTTTAGACGATCTTTTGCTTTGAACAAGAAAACTTACATGGAATAGACTAAAAACGTATTAATCTGGCATAAAAGAGCAATTTGTGTATCACTTTGGATAAAGGCAGCTAATCCTTTTCGTTTCATTGCCTAAAATAGACAAAATTGTTAAAAAATCTAACAAAAACGCTGTATTCTAGCACAAAATACTAATTACATTATAGTTTCGACGAGAATACCTTATTTGGAATGATTCTATCCTTCCAAACGAGTAAATTTTTATTAAACAGATGCCAAACATCATGTTTTGTCCTATAAAGACATTTTATATTGCAGTTTGTATTAAAACAAAATATTTTCGTTGATTCTTTGTTAGAAGCAGCAAATCTAACATTAAAGAATCTGAAAACTTTGTATTCGGACACAAACCACCGAATTTTGTATCAGTTTAGACAAAAACACTTGATTTTCGACAATATTTTGCTTTCAACAAGAAAACTTATATCAAACTGACTAAAAACGTCTTATTTTAGCACAAAACAAAAGATTTGCGTTATAGTCTTAAAGCTGATTCATGCCACAGTTTGGATAAAAACCAAATATTTTTGTTAATTCATTGTTACAAACAAGAAACCTTACATTCAGGCACAGAAATTCGAATTACGTTTCAGTCTGGACAAAAACTGCTTATTTTAGACGATCCTTTGTTTTGAACACGAAAACTTACATTAAAAAGATTAAAAACGTCTTATTCTGGCTGAAAACGGCAAATTATATATTACTCTAGATAAAAGCAATTTATCCTGATTACTCCTTTGCTTAGAATAGAGCAAACTTGTATAAAACTTAATGAAAACTTTAAATTTCGTCTCACAGAAATAATTTACATTATAGTTTTGACCAGCACTGTTTATTTCAAACGAATTTATAATTCGAAACTAATGAACTTTTATGGGGCAGATGCAAAACCACATATTACCATATAAAGCGTTGTTTTAAAGCAAAGTATTACCTTTTGCAACAAGAAACTTCACGTCAAAGAAACTGAAAACATCGTATCCATGCATAAATATCGAATTACGTATCAGTTTAGGCAAATACAGCTTATTTTAAACGATTCCTTGCTATAAACAAGAAAAATTTTATCAAGCTAATTGAAAACGTCTTATTCTCTGTTTATAATAATAATAATAATAATAATAATAATAATGATAATAATAATAATAATAATAATAATAATAATAATAATAATAACAATAATAATAATAATAATAATAACAATAATAATAGTAATAATGATAATGATAATGTTTTATTGATGTTATAAATACAAAGTATCTTACATACGTCACCAAGAGAAGAAGAGAAAACAAGAAAATACACTTTAACCGTTTACAAAAGCAGATAATAATAATATATAAGAAAACTTAGTTAAGATGAGTTAGTTAAGTAAGCTTAGTTTTCTAAGCAAAAATGAAGCTTCTTTTGTGTGTTATATGAGTGTTTTCTTATTTCTATGCAAGAAATCATCTGTGATCTGTTTTTTTAGGCAAGAAATTGTCTAAAATTAATAACTCATTTTAAAACTGGAATAAAAACATTTACTATACAAAAGTTAATAATAATAATAATAACAATAATAATTATAATAATAATAATAGTAATAGTAACAAAAGTAATAATAATAATACTTTTAATAAGGAAAAATGGAGCTTATTTTGTGTGTTACATGAGCGTTTTCTCATTTCTATGCAAAAGATCATGTGTGATCTGTGTTTTTAGGCAATCTAAGCCATTTTATAGTTTTTAATATTTAACAAAAATTTGCTTTAAAATAAAATGTTTGAAATTAAACAAAATTAATTGTGTCTAACACCTTAGTAGAGGAAAAAGGAGGAGACATAAAAGTCACTAAAGTCTTACAGTTGTCTTTAGTCGTCATATTAATAACAATAACATTTATAATAACGATACTAGTAGTACTAAATTTGCTTATATGCAAGCGCTTAATTAAGGTAACAGTTTATTGGTTTTTTGCTTATATCTCGAAAACAGTTACTCCTATCAATTTTTATCTTTCTTTTAAAATTAAAGCTGATAAAATTTCCTACAAAATAGTTATTTGCATTTTTCATGTAAGACTAACCATAAGCGAGATATAAGTTTAAAAATTATTAATATTTAAAAAAAAAGTGCTTTAACAGAAAATGTCTTGTGATTTAAAATACACTTAATTTATTGGGTCCAATACTTTATTAGAAGAAAAAGGAGGTGACATAAAAGTCGCTGAAGTCTTCAGAGTCGTTTTTAAATGCTGCATTTTCGTCTTCCTCTCAAACATTGAAAACTGAATTACATTTTTGTTCAGTAACTGTAACAGTTTTTACTTTGGTTTTTTGCTTATATCTCGAAAACAATTACTCCTATCAATTTTTATCTTTCTTTCAAAATTAAAGCTGATAAAATTTCCTACAAAATATTTATTTGCACCTCCTTTTTCTTCTAATTAAGTATTGGACCCAATAAATTAAGTGTATTTTTTAATCACAAGACATTTTCTGTTAAAACACATTTTTTTTTTAATTATTAATTATTTTCAAACTTATATCTCGCTTATGGTTTGTTCTACATAAAAAATGCAAATAACTATTTTGCAGGAAATTTTATCATCTTTAATTTTGGTGAGAATGGTAAAAATTGATATGAGTAACTGTTTTCGAGATATAAGCAAGAAACCAAAAAACTATTACCTTAATTCAGCGTTTGCATATAAGCAAATTTAGTACTATTAGTTTTATTATTATTATTAATGTTATTGTTATTAATATGACGACTAAAGATGATTCTGAAACCTTTAGAGACTTTTATGTCTTCTCCTTTTTCCTCCACTAAAGTGTTAGACACAATTAATTTAGTTTAATTTCAGTTTTTCAAACAATTTATTTTAAAGCAAATTTTTGTTAGATATTATTTATATTTATCTCTATAACTCGCTTATGCTTGGTCCTACAAGAAAAATGCAAATAATTACTTTGTTGGAAATTTTATCAGCTTTAATTTTGAAAGAAAGATAAAATTTGATAGGTGTAACTGTTTTCGAGATATAAGCAAAAAACCAATAAGAAAACTGTAACTGTTACTGAACAAAAATGTAATTCAGTTTTCAATGTTTGAGACGAAGACGAAAATGCAGCATTTAAAAACGACTCTGAAGACTTCAGTGACTTTTATGTCACCTCCTTTTTCTTCTAATAAAATATTGGACCCAATAAATTAAGTGTATTTTAAATCACAAGGCATTTTCTGTTAAAGCATTTTTGTTTTAAATATTAATTATTTTCAAACTTATATCTCGCTTATGGTTAGTCGTACATGAAAAATGCAAATAACTATTTTGTAGAAAATTTTATCAGCTTTAATTTTAGTAAAAAAATAAAAATTGATAGGAGTAACTATTTTCGAGATATAAGCTAGAAACCAAAAAACTGTTACCTTAATTAAGCGCTTGCATATAAGCAAATTTAGTACTATTAGTATTATTATTATTAATGTTATTGTTATTAATATGACGACTAAAAACGACTCTGAAGACTTTAGTGACCTTTATGTCTTCTCCTTTTTCCTCTACTAAAGTGTTAGACACAATTAATTTGGTTTAATTTTAGTTTTTCAAACATTTTATTTTAAAGCAAATTTTTGTTAAAGATTATTTATATCCAACTCTATAACTCGCTTATGGTTGGTCTTACAAAAGAAATGCAAATAACTATTTTGTAGGAAATTTTATCAGCTTTAATTTTGAGAGAAAGATAAAAATTGATAGGAGTAATTGTTTTCGAGATATAAGCAAAAAACCAAAGTAAAAACTGTTACAGTTACTGAAGAAAATGTAATTCAGTTTTCAATGTTTGAGACGAAGACGAAAATGCAGCATTTAAAAACGACTCTGAAGACTTCAGCGACTTTTATGTCGCCTCCTTTTTCTTCTAATAAAGTATTGGACCCAATAAATTAAGTGTGTTTTAAATCACAAGACATTTTCTGTTAAAGCACTTTTTTTTAATTATTAATTATTTAACTTATATCTCGCTTATGGTTAGTTCTACATGAAAAATGCAAATAACTATTTTGTAGGAAATTTTATCACCTTTAATTTTGGTGAAAAAGTAAAAATTGATAGGAGTAAATGTTTTCGAGATATAAGCAAAAAACAAAAAAACTGTTACCTTAATTAAGCGCTTGCATATAAGCAAATTTAGTACTACTAGTATTGTTATTATAAATGTTATTGTTATTAATATGACGACTAAAGACAACTCTAAGACTTTTGTGACTTTTATTTCTCCTCCTTTTTCCTATACTAAAGTGTTAGACACAATTAATTTAGTTTAATTTCAGTTTTTCAAACATTTTATTTTAAAGCTAATTTTTGTTAAATATTAAAAACTATAAAATGGCTTAGATTGCCTAAAAACACAGATCACACATGATCTTTTGCATAGAAATGAGAAAACGCTCATGTAACACACAAAATAAGCTCCATTTTTCCTTATTAAAAGTATTATTATTATTATTACTTTTGTTACTATTACTATTATTATTATTATTAATATTATTATTATTATTATTATTATTATTATTATTATTATTATTATTATTATTATTAACTTTTGTATAGTAAATGTTTTTATACCAGTTTTAAAGTGAGTTATTAATTTTAGACAATTTCTTGTCTAAAAACACAGATCACAGATGATTTCTTGCATAGAAATGAGAAAACGCTCATATAACACACAAAATAAGCTTCATTTTTGCTTAGAAAACTAAGCTTACTTTTATTACTACTATTATTATTATTTTTATTATTATTATTACTATTATTTTTATTATTATTACTATTATTATTATTATTATTATTATTATTATTATTATTATTATTATTATTATTATTATTATTATTATTATTATTATTATTATTACTATTATTATTATTATTAACTTTTGTATAGTAAATGTTTTTATACCAGTTTTAAAATGAGTTATTAATTTTTGACAATTTCTTGCCTAAAAGCACAGATCACAGATGATTTCTTGCATAGAAATGAGAAAACACTCATATAACACACAAAATAAGCTTCATTTTTGCTTAGAAAACTAAGCTTACTTTTATTACTATTATTATTATTTTTATTAATATTATTGTTGTTATTATTATTATTATTATTTTTACTATTGTTATTATTATTATTATTATTATTATTATTATTATTATTATTATTATTATTATTATTATTATTATTATTATTATTATTATTGTTATTATTATTATTATTATTGTTATTATTATTATTATTATTATTAAAAACCGATTATAACTTTTGTATAGTAAATGTTTTTATACCAGTTTTAAAATGAGTTATTAATTTTAGACAATTTCTTGCCTAAAAACACAGATCACAGATGATCTCTTGCATAGAAATGAGAAAACGCTCATATAACACACAAAATAAGCTTCATTTTTGCTTAGAAAACTAAGCTTACTTTTATTACTATTATTATTATTTTTATTATTATTATTATTATTATTACTAATATTACTATGATTATTATTATTATTATTATTATTATTATTATTATTATTAATATTATTATTGTCATTATTATTATTATTATTAACTTTTGTATAGTAAATGTTTTTATACCAGTTTTGAATTGAGTTATTAATTTTAGACAATTTCTTGCCTAAAAACACAGATCACAGATGATTTTTTGCATAGAAATGAGAAAACGCTCATATAACACACAAAATAAGCTTCATTTTTGCTTAGAAAACTAAGCTTACTTTTATTACTATTATTATTTTTATTATTATTATTATTATTATTATTATTATTATTATTATTATTATTATTATTATTATTATTATTATTATTATTATTATTATTATTATTATTACTGTTATTATTAAAAACTTATATTAAACAGACAGAAAACGTCGTATTCTGACACAAAAAAACGAATTACGTTATAGACTTGACGAGAACGGCGTATCTCGGACTCTTATAGGACTCTTATAGGGTCAAAAAGTATCAGTTTGGATTAAAACAAATTATTTTTGTTGACTCTCAGTCTGAATTGTTCATCAGTTCAAACAAAAACGGCTTATTTTAGACGATCTTTTGCTTTGAACAAGAAAACTTACATCAAACAGACTAAAAACGTATTAATCTGGCATAAAAGAGCAATTTATGTATCACTTTGGATAAAGGCAGCTAATCCTATTCGTTTCATTGCCTAAAATAGACAAAATTGTTAAAAAATCTAACAAAAACGCTGTATTCTAGCACAAAATACTAATTACATTATAGTTTTGACGAGAATACCTTATTTGGAATGATTCTATGCTTCCAAACGAGTAAATTTTTATTAAACAGATGCCAAACATCATGTTTTGTCCTATAAAGACATTTTATATTGCAGTTTGTATTAAAACAAAATATTTTTGTTGATTCTTTGTTAGAAGCAGCAAACCTAACATTAAAGAATCTGAAAACTTTGTATTCGGACACAAACCACCGAATTTTGTATCAGTTTAGACAAAAACGGTTGATTTTCGACAATATTTTGCTTTGAACAAGAAAATTTATATCAAACTGACTAAAAACGTCTTATTTTAGCACAAAACAAAAGATTTGCGTTATAGTCTAAAAGCTGATTCATGCCACAGTTTGGATAAAAACCAATTATTTTTGTTAATTCATTGTTACAAACAAGAAACCTTACATCAAAGAAACTGAAAACCCCTTAATCAGGCACAGAAATTCGAATTACGTTTCAGTCTGGACAAAAACTGCTTATTTTAGACGATTACTCCTTTGCTTAGAATAGAGCAAACTTGTATAAAACTTAATGAAAACTTTAAATTTCGTCTCAAAGAAATAATTTACGTTATAGTTTTGACCAGCACTGTTTATTTCAAACGAATTTATGATTCGAAACTAATGAACTTTTATGGGGCAGATGCAAAACCACATATTACCATATAAAGCGTTGTTTTAAAGCAAAGTATTACCTTTTGCAACAAGAAATTTCACGTCAAAGAAACTGAAAACTTCGTATCCATGCATAAATATCGAATTACGTATCAGTTTAGGCAAATACAGCTTATTTTAAACGATTCCTTGCTATAAACAAGAAAAATTTTATCAAGCATATTGAAAACGTCTTATTCTCGAAAATAAGAGCAAATTATGTATCAGTTGTAACAAAAGCGGATTACTCTGTTTGATTCTATGCTTAGAGTAGAGTAAACTACTTTAAAACGTAATGAAAACTCTATATTCAAGCTCAAAAGAACAAATTACGTTATAGTTTTGACAAAAAAAAATATTCCGGACGATTACATACTTCAAAGTAAGCAAACTTTAATTGAACAAGTGCAAAAGCTAATACTTTGCTTTAAAACAACGATTTATGTGGTAATATGGTATTTTGCATCTGTCCTATAAAAGTTTACTCGTTTCGCTCGATTAAATCATTCGAAATAAATTATTTTAACACAACAACAGCGAAAATAATTTGTTTTTGTTTAAACTGTTACATAAGTCGCTTTTATAAAACGAACTAAGACGTTTGGCATTTGTTTAGTGAAAGTTTTCTCGTTTGGGGGCATAAAATCGTTTGAAATTAACAGTTCTGGTCAAAACTATAACGTAAATTATTTCTTTGAGACGAAATTTAAAGTTTTCATTAAGTTTTATACAAGTTTGCTCTATTCTAAGCAAAGGAGTAATCAGGATAAACTGCTTTTATCCAAAGTAATACATAATTTGCAGTTTTGAGCCAGAATAAGACGTTTTTAATTTTTTTAATGTAAGTTTTCGTGTTCAAAAGAAAGAATCGTCTAAAATAAGCAATTTGTGTCTAGACTGAAACGTAATTTGATTTTCTGGGCCTGAATAAGAGGTTTTCAGTTTCTTTGATGTAAGGTTTCTTGTTTGTAACAATGAATAAACGAAAATCATTGGTTTTAATCCAAACTGTGACATAAATCGTTTTGAAAACCTCTTATTCAGGCCCAGAAAATCAAATTACGTTTCAGTCTAGACACAAATTGCTTATTTTAGACGACTCTTTCTTTTGAACACGAAAACTTACATTAAAAAGATTAAAAACGTTTTATTCTGGCTCAAATCTGCAAATTATGTATTACTTTGGATAAAAGCAGTTTATCCTGATTACTCCTTTGCTTAGAATAGAGCAAACTTGTATAAAACTTAATGAAAACTTTAAATTTCGTCTCAAAGAAATAGTTTACGTTATAGTTTTGACCAGAACTGTTAATTTCAAACGATTTTATGCCCCCAAACGAGAAAACTTTCACTAAACAGATGCCAAACGTTTTAGTTCGTTTTATAAAAGCGACTTATGTTACAGTTTAAACAAAAACAAATTATTTTCGTTGTTGTGTCAAAATAATTTATTTCGAATGATTCAATGGAGCGAAACGAGTAAACTTTTATAGGACAGATGCAAAATACCATATTACCACATAAATCGTTATTTTAAAGCAAAGTATTAGCTTTTGCACTTGTTCAATTAAAGTTTGCTTACTTCGAAGTATGTAATCGTCCGAAATATTTTTTTTTTGCCAAAACTATAACGTAATTTGTTCTTTTGAGCTTGAATATAGAGTTTTCATTACGTTTTATAGTAGTTTACTCTACTCTAAGCATAGAATCAAACAGAGTAATCCGCTTTTGTCAAAACTGATACATAATTTGCTCTTATTTTCGAGAATAAGGCGTTTTCAATATGCTTGATAAAATTTTTCTTGTTTATAGCAATGAATCGTTTAAAATAAGCTGTATTTGCCTAAACTGATACGTAATTCGATATTTATGCAAGGATACGAAGTTTTCAGTTTCTTTGACGTGAAATTTCTTGTTGCAAAAGGTAATACTTTGCTTTAAAACAACGCTTTATATGGTAATATGTGGTTTTGCATCTGCCCCATAAAAGTTCATTAGTTTCGAATCATAAATTCGTTTGAAATAAACAGTGCTGGTCAAAACTATAACGTAAATTATTTCTTTGAGACTAAATTTAAAGTTTTCATTAAATTTTATACAAGTTTACTCTATTCTAAGTAAAGGAGTAATCAGGATAAATTGCTTTTATCTAGAGTAATATATAATTTGCAGTTTTCAGCCAGAATAAGACGTTTTTAATCTTTTTAATGTAAGTTTTCGTGTTCAAAACAAAGGATCGTCTAAAATAAGCAGCTTTTGTCCAGACTGAAACGTAATTCGAATTTCTGTGCCTGAATAAGGGGTTTTCAGTTTCTTTGATGTAAGGTTTCTTGTTTGTAACAATGAATTAACAAAAATAATTGGTTTTTATCCAAACTGTGTCATGAATCAGCTTCAAGACTATAACGCAAATCTTTTGTTTTGTGCTAAAATAAGACGTTTTTAGTCAGTTTGATATAAATTTTCTTGTTCAAAGCAAAATATTGTCGAAAATCAACCGTTTTTGTCTAAACTGTTACAAAATTCGGTGGTTTGTGCCCGAATACAAAGTTTTCAGATTCTTTAATGTTAGGTTTGCTGCTTCTAACAAAAAATCAACGAAAATATTTTGTTTTAATACAAACTGCAATATAAAATGCCTTTATAGGACAAAACATGATGTTTGGCATCTGTTTAATAAAAATTTACTCGTTTGAAAGCATAGAATCATTCCAAATAAGCTATTCTCGTCGAAACTATAATGTAATTAGTATTTTGTGCTAGAATACAGCGTTTTTGTTAGATTTATTAACAATTTTGTTTATTTTAAGCAATGAAACGAATAGGATTAGCTGCCTTTATCTAAAGTGAAACATAAATTGCTCTTTTATGCCAGATTAATACGTTTTTAGTCTGTTCGATGTAAGTTTTCTTGTTCAAAGCCAAAGATCGTCTAAAATAAGCCGTTTTTGTTTGAACTGATGAACAATTCAGACTGAGAGTCAACAAAAATAATTTATTTTAATCCAAACTGATACTTTTTGACCCTATAAGAGTCCTATAAGAGTCCGAGATACGCCGTTCTCGTCAAGTCTATAACGTAATTCGTTTTTTTGTGTCAGAATACGTTTTCTGTCTGTTTAATATAAGTTTTTAATAATAATAATAATAACAATAATAATAATAATAATAATAATAATAATAATAATAATAATAATAATAATAATAATAATAATAATAATAAAAATAATAATACTAATAATAGTAATAATAATAATAATAATAATAAAAATAATAATAGTAATAAAAGTAAGCATAGTTCTCTAAGCAAAAATGAAGCTTATTTTGTGTTATATGAGCGTTTACTCATTTCTATGCAAGAAATCATCTGTGATCTGTGTTTTTAGGCAAGAAATTGTCTAAAATTAATAACTCATTTTAAAACTGGTATAAAAACATTTACTATACAAAAGTTAATAATAATAATAATGAAAATAATAATAATAGTAATAAAAGAAATAATAATAATAATATAATAATAATAATAATAATGATAATAATACTTATAATAATGAATTTCTTTCTAAATTAAAGCTTAGTTTTTCTAAGCAAAAATGATGCTTATTTTGTTTTATCTGAGCGTTTTCTCATTTCTATGCAAGAGATCATCTGTGATCTGTGTTTTTAGGCAAGAAATTGTCTAAATTAATATAACTCATTTTAAAACTGGTATAAAAACATTTACTATACAAAAGTTATAATCGGTTTTTAATAATAATAATAATAATAATAATAATAATAATAATAATAATAATAATAATAATAATAGTAATAATAATAATAATAATAATAAAAATAATAATAATAGTAGTAATAAAAGTAAGCTTAGTTTTCTAAGCAAAAATGAAGCTTATTTTGTGTTATATGAGCGTTTTCTCATTTCTATGCAAAAGATCATGTGTGATCTGTGTTTTTAGGCAATCTAAGCCATTTTATAGTTTTTAGGCAAGAAATTGTCTAAATTAATATAACTCATTTTAAAACTGGTATAAAAACATTTACTATACAAAAGTTATAATCGGTTTTTAATAATAATAATATTAATAATAATAATAATAATAATAATAATAATAATAATAATAATAATAATAATAATAATAATAATAATAATAACAATAATAATAATAATAATAACAATAAAAATAATAATAATAACAATAATAATAATAATAATAATGATAATAATACTTATAATAATGAATTTCTTTCTAAACTAAAGCTTTGTTTTTCTAAGCAAAAATGATGCTTATTTTGTGTTATCTGAGCGTATTCTCATTTCTATGCAAGAGATCATCTGTGATCTGTGTTTTTAGGCAAGAAGTTGTCTAAAATTAATAACTCATTTTAAAACTGGTATAAAAACATTTACTATACAAAAGTTATATTCGGTTTTTAATAATAATAATATTAATAATAATAATAATAATAATAGTAATAATAATAATAATAATAATAATAATAAAAATAATAATAATAGTAGTAATAAAAGTAAGCTTAGTTTTCTAAGCAAAAATGAAGCTTATTTTGTGTTATATGAGCGTTTTCTCATTTCTATGCAAAAGATCATGTGTGATGTGTGTTTTTAGGCAATCTAAGCCATTTTATAGTTTTTAATATTTAACAAAAATTTGCTTTAAAATAAAATGTTTGAAAAACTGAAATTAAACTAAATTAATTGTGTCTAACACTTTAGTAGAGGAAAAAGGAGGATACATAAAAGTCACTAAAGTCTTAGAGTTGTCTTTAGTCGTCATATTAATAACAATAACATTTATAATAACAATACTAGTAGTACTAAATTTGCTTATATGCAAGCGCTTAATTAAGGTATCAGTTTTTTTGTTTTTTGCTTATATCTCGAAAACAGTTACTTCTATCAATTTTTACTTTTTTACCAAAATTAAAGGTGATAAAATTTCCTACAAAATAGTTATTTGCATTTTTCATGTAGAACTAACCATAAGCGAGATATGAGTTTGAAAGTAATTAATAATTAAAAAAAAGTGTTTTAACAGAAAATGCCTTGTGATTTAAAATACACTTAATTTATTGGGTCCAATACTTTATTATAAGAAAAAGGAGGTGACATAAAAGTCACTGAAGTCTTCAGAGTCGTTTTTAAATGCTGCATTTTTGTCTTCGTCTCAAACATTGAAAACTGAATTACATTTTTGTTCAGTAACAGTTACAGTTTTCTTATTGGTTTTTTGCTTATATCTCGAAAACAGTTACTCCTATCAAATTTTATCTTTCTTTCACAATTAAAGCTGATAAAATTTCCAACAAAATAGTTATTTGCACCTCCTTTTTCTTCTAATTAAGTATTGGACCCAATAAATTAAGTGTATTTTAAATCACAAGACATTTTCTGTTAAAACACATTTTTTTTTAATTATTAATTATTTTCAAACTTATATCTCGCTTATGGTTTGTTCTACATGAAAAATGCAAATAACTATTTTGCAGGATATTTTATCATCTTTAATTTTGGTGAAAAGGTAAAAATTGATAGGAGTAACTGTTTTCGAGATATAAGCAAGAAACCAAAAAACTATTACCTTAATGCAGCGTTTGCATATAAGCAAATTTAGTACTATTAGTTTATTAATGTTATTGTTATTAATATGACGACTAAAGACGATTCTGAAACTTTTAGAGACTTTTATGCCTTCTCCTTTTTCCTCCACTAAAGTGTTAGACACAATTAATTTAGTTTAATTTCAGTTTTTCAAACATTTTATTTTAAAGCAAATTTTTGTTAGATATTATTTATATTCATCTCTATAACTCGCTTATGCTTGGTTCTACAAGAAAAATGCAAATAATTACTTTGTTGGAAATTTTATCAGCTTTAATTTTGAAAGAAAGATAAAATTTGATAGGTGTAACTGTTTTCGAGATATAAGCAAAAAACCAATAAGAAAACTGTAACTGTTACTGAACAAAAATGTAATTCAGTTTTCAATGTTTGAGACGAAGACAAAAATGCAGCATTTATAAACGACTCTGAAGAATTCAGTGACTTTTATGTCACCTCCTTTTTCTTATAATAAAGTATTGGACCCAATAAATTAAGTGTATTTTAAATCACAAGGCATTTTCTGTTAAAGCACTTTTGTTTTAAATATTAATTATTTTCAAACTTATATCTCGCTTATGGTTAGTCGTACATGAAAAATGCAAATAACTATTTTGTAGGAAATTTTATCAGCTTTAATTTTAATAAAAAGATAAAAATTGATAGGAGTAACTGTTTTCGAGATATAAGCTAGAAACCAAAAAACTGTTACCTTAATTAAGCGCTAGCATATAAGCAAATTTAGTACTATTAGGATTATTATTATTAATGTTATTGTTATTAATATGACGACTAAAAACGACTCTGAAGACTTTAGTGACCTTTATGTCTTCTCCTTTTTCCTCTACTAAAGTGTTAGACACAATTAATTTGATTTAACTTTAGTTTTTCAAACATTTTATTTTAAAGCAAATTTTTGTTAAAGATTACTTATATCCAACTCTATAACTCGCTTATGGTTGGTCCTACAAAAAAATGCAAATAACTATTTTGTAGGAAATGTTATCTGCTTTAATTTTGAAAAAAAGATAAAAATTGATAGAAGTAACTGTTTTCGAGATATAAACAAGAAACCAATAAGAAAACTGTAACTGTTACTGAACAAAAGTGTAATTCAGTTTTCAATGTTTGAGACGAAGACGAAAATGCAGCATTATTATTATTATTAATGTTATTGTTATTAATATGACGACTAAAAACGACTCTGAAGTCTTTGGTGACTTTTGTGTCTTCTCCTTTTTCCTATACTAAAGTGTTAGACTCAATTAATTTAGTTTAATTTCGGTTTTTCAAACATTATATTTTAAAGCAAATTTTTGTTAAAGATTATTTATATCCAACTCTATAACTCGCTTATGGTTGGTCTTACAAAAGAAATGCAAATAACTATTTTGTAGGAAATTTTATCAGCTTTAATTTTGAAAGAAAGATAAAAATTGATAGAAGTAATTGTTTTCGAGATATAAGCAAAAAACCAAAGTAAAAACTGTTACAGTTACTGAACAAAAATGTAAGTTTTCGAGATATAAGCAAGAAACTGTTACCTTAATTAAGCGCTTGCATATAAGCAAATTTAGTACTATTAGTATTATTATTATTAATGTTATTGTTATTGATATGACGACTAAGAACGACTCTCAAGACTTTGGTGACTTTTATGTCACCTCCTTTTTCTTCTAATAAAGTATTGGACCCAATAAATTAAGTGTATTTTAAATCACAAGACATTTTCTGTTAAAACACTTTTTTTTAATTATTAATTATTTAACTTATATCTCGCTTATGGTTAGTTCTACATGAAAAATGCAAATAACTATTTTGTAGGAAATTTTATCACCTTTAATTTTGGTGAAAAAGTAAAAATTGATAGGAGTAACTGTTTTCGAGATATAAGCAAAAAACAAAAAAACTGTTACCTTAATTAAGCGCTAGCATATAAGCAAATTTAGTACTATTAGGATTATTATTATTAATGTTATTGTTATTAATATGACGACTAAAAACGACTCTGAAGACTTTAGTGAACTTTATGTCTTCTCCTTTTCCATCTACTAAAGTGTTAGACACAATTAATTTGGTTTAATTTTAGTTTTTCAAACATTTTATTTTAAAGCAAATTTTTGTTAAAGATTATTTATATCCAACTCTATAACTCGCTTATGGTTGGTCCTACAAAAAAATGCAAATAACTATTTTGTAGGAAATGTTATCAGCTTTAATTTTGAAAAAAAGATAAAAATTGATAGAAGTAACTGTTTTCGAGATATAAGCAAGAAACCAATAAGAAAACTGTAACTGTTACTGAACAAAAGTGTAATTCAGATTTCAATGTTTGAGACGAAGACGAAAATGCAGCATTATTATTATTATTAATGTTATTGTTATTAATATGACGACTAAAAACGACTCTGAAGTCTTGGTGACTTTAATGTCTTCTCCTTTTTCCTATACTAAAGTGTTAGACTCAATTAATTTAGTTTAATTTCGGTTTTTCAAACATTATATTTAAAAGCAAATTTTTGTTAAAGATTATTTATATCCAACTCTATAACTCGCTTATGGTTGGTCTTACAAAAGAAATGCAAATAACTATTTTGTAGGAAATTTTATCAGCTTTAATTTTGAAAGAAAGATAAAAATTGATAGGAGTAATTGTTTTCGAGATATAAGCAAAAACCCAAAGTAAAAACTGTTACAGTTACTGAACAAAAATGTAAGTTTTCGAGATATAAGCAAGAAACTGTTACCTTAATTAAGCGCTTGCATATATGCAAATTTGGTACTATTAGTATTATTATTATTAATGTTATTGTTATTGATATGACGACTAAGAACGACTCTCAAGACTTTGGTGACTTTTATGTCACCTCCTTTTTCTTCTAATAAAATATTGGACCCAATAAATTAAGTGTATTTTAAATCACAAGGCATTTTCTGTTAAAGCATTTTTGTTTTAAATATTAATTATTTTCAAACTTATATCTCGCTTATGGTTAGTCGTACATGAAAAATGCAAATAACTATTTTGTAGGAAATTTTATCAGCTTTAATTTTAGTAAAAAAATAAAAATTGATAGGAGTAACTGTTTTCGAGATATAAGCTAGAAACCAAAAAACTGTTACCTTAATTAAGCGCTTGCATATAAGCAAATTTAGTACTATTATTATTATTATTATTAATGTTATTGTTATTAATATGACGACTAAAAACGACTCTGAAGACTTTAGTGACCTTTATATCTTCTCCTTTTTCCTCTACTAAAGTGTTAGACACAATTAATTTGGTTTAATTTTAGTTTTTCAAACATTTTATTTTAAAGCAAATTTTTGTTAAAGATTATTTATATCCAACTCTATAACTCGCTTATGGTTGGTCTTACAAAAGAAATGCAAATAACTATTTTGTAGGAAATTTTATCAGCTTTAATTTTGAAAGAAAGATAAAAATTGATAGGAGTAATTGTTTTCGAGATATAAGCAAAAACCCAAAGTAAAAACTGTTACAGTTACTGAACAAAAATGTAAGTTTTCGAGATATAAGCAAGAAACTGTTACCTTAATTAAGCGCTTGCATATATGCAAATTTGGTACTATTAGTATTATTATTATTAATGTTATTGTTATTGATATGACGACTAAGAACGACTCTCAAGACTTTGGTGACTTTTATGTCGCCTCCTTTTTCTTCTAATAAAGTATTGGACCCAATAAATTAAGTGTATTTTAAATCACAAGACATTTTCTGTTAAAGCACTTTTTTTAATTATTATTAATTATTTAACTTATATCTCGCTTATGGTTAGTTCTACATGAAAAATGCAAATAACTATTTTGTAGGAAATTTTATGGCCTTTAATTTTGGTGAAAAAGTAAAAATTGATAGGAGTAACTGTTTTCGAGATATAAGCAAAAAACAAAAAAACTGTTACCTTAATTATGCGCTTGCATATAAGCAAATTTAGTACTACTAGTATTGTTATTATAAATGTTATTGTTATTAATATGACGACTAAAGACAACTCTAAGACTTTTGTGACTTTTATTTCTCCTCCTTTTTCCTATACTAAAGTGTTAGACACAATTAATTTAGTTTAATTTCAGTTTTTCAAACATTTTATTTTAAAGCTAATTTTTGTTAAATATTAAAAGTAGATAGAGATAGCCGGTTCAAAAACCACCTCCACCTCCCTCTACTGCGCATGTGTGAAAATTGTGTCAGTCAGCCGCAGACGCAAGCGCGTAATCGCAGCTCGCTGGCCTGCGACCAGCTGGTCAGCCGGCCTGCGGCCGACTGACGCCATTTGTGATGATGCAAATATATTTATGTAGTATAATAATAATAATAATAATAATAATCGTCGCCATCTTGGAAGTTTGAAAGTCGGCGGCGGTCATTTTTGTTTAATGGTAAATTGGCGCCAAATTTAAATTATTTCAAAATTAATATTTGAAATTAGTCGGCCATGTTTGTTTGTTAAAAAAAAATGGCGCCAAAATTTTAATTTATTTAAAAATTAATATTGGGTGTAATGTTGGTAGCGCCGATGTCGTCACAAATTCCGCCTAAATTCTCACGTTAGATGGCGCCACGGTCTGCAAACTTTTCGCTAGATGGCGCTGCCGTCAGCGCAGCCGTCAATCAAAGATGGCGCTGGCCTCCATTTTTTTTTTTTAAACACACCCCCCGCCCGTTTGCGAATATGCAACCAAGAAAACAAGTAGTAGTAGTAGTAGTAGCTTTTTGGGGTTGTGAAATTTTTGGTTTTTGGGGTTGTGAAATTTTGAATATATGATTTTTGAAATGTGCAATTTTGAATACATGAAGTATATATACAATACATGCTGTATTGAGTTAAGCAAAATATCAGAAAATCATCGCGCTTGTCACTAATAACTAATAAAGGAAAGTCATTATTTTATCGATAAGGAAAAAAAACCTAGTATATGTAGTTTTTTATTTTTGTAATGTTGTTTGCCTAACTTGTCTGTTGCGCACCAAGTTTATTTTGTTATTTGTTTAAAATATAATGCAAAAAAAGTTGTTGTTGTTGTTGTTCCTTCCATGGGGAGTCGAACCTCAGGTAGGTAGAGTGGATAGTGCTGTCTATTTTGGAAACCTGAAACAAATTCACATAAGCTATTTGGTTAATGGATAATAATAAAAACAATAAATTACTTTAATTGTTTATTACATCTAAATATAAGTACATACATACATACATATTATAATACATAAACATTATAATACAATAACTACAATACAAATTAAATATTATTCCTGAGTTTGAGGAAGAATATTTTTATGACCCCAAGATAATGTTCTACCTTCAGAATTGTTTAAGATGTAACGTTTATCATCTTTGAAAGATAAAGCAATTTTTTTCTTTAATTCTGTGTAAATGTTATGAAGCTTCGAACGAAAGATATTCATTTCTTTAATAATTTCAGTGTTTGGAACAGTAACTGCGTTTTGGTAGTCAATTTTATGTAATTCACTTGTAATTACATTGTGTTTAATACCCTTAGCTTTTTTAGATAATTCACCTTCAACATCCACACAATATGCTTTAGCACCTGTTCCTAAAAATTCTGATATTACACGTCCTTTATATTCATCTTTCATCTTCCCGATGACAGAAGACGATACAGGTATTCCATGAATATTTTCTGCTTTATAATTTGAAGTATCAAAACGCTCTATATTAGATTTAATATCATCATAAATATTTTCACAAAAAATTTCAATTACTAAACTATCAGTATCGGTATACAAAAGCGTTGCATTGTTACCGTATTTAAGTTTTATGAAATTATAATAAAAATCATACATAATAGTTTTACTGATATCTAGAATAGTAAAACCTACATACAGAGGTTTATTGTAGAAAACTTTTTCGTTCTCTAATTGAATAGCTACAAAATTTGGTGTAAAGATAGATGAATTTTTAAAATTTGGTCGTGCAATTAAACTTTCAGCACCTGGTTTTCTACCTATATTATTCCATGATGTTACCAATTTCACGTTTACTCTTTTATCAATTGATTCCATGGTTTTACCAAAAACTGAATTATTCATTAATTTAAATACATCTTTTTCTAACGCGTTTTTTGATTTGTTACGCATTTCTGTATTTAAATCAATATATGTTTTCAACCATGGTGATTGATTAAAACTTAAAACACGGTGAATATTAATTAATTTTAAACCACCTTGTATAGCTTGTCTTAAATTTCGATAATGTAAAACATAGTGTACTTTATTGTTCAAGGTTGCGCAAAGTTTCTCAGTTTTACTAGAGGGAGGAATAAATTTTTCAGGACAAAATGGTAAATCGTTGTGAAGATTATGTAATTCAGAAGGATATTCTAAATCAACTTCGAATATATAACCTACATCAGCGTTATCTGTCAAATTGAGAATTAGGTTATCATTGAATTCATTAGGATCTTCCCATCGAAAACCGCTATAAGGTAAATATTCAGACATTGCTGCTCCATACAAGTTGGTTGCATCAAGGTACATTATAAAAGAAGTTGGTTTAGAAGGATCATGATTTGATAAAAACTTATTATTTGCTACTGCTTTACGTTTTGAACATTGACAAAGTCCTCCTCTAATAGATTTTCGAAAGAAATGTACCATGTCTATATCAGTTAACAATTCGAATTTAATTCCAGTCATTTTTAACATAGCATCCCAGCCTAATGAAGGTGCTGTTAAGTAATGAGCTGGATCTAGTTCATAAATTTTGAGACAAACCTTTCTGAAATTTTCAAAAATGTCTGTTAGTAACAAAACATCAGACTTTAAATAAATGTCGGAATAATCACCTAACGTTTTGCAATCAAATAGATTCCAGACTTCCTGTGCTCGCTCATAATCATGTTCACTGATATCAGTTTTATTAAGATTATCATAAAATTGTTGAATCAATGGTAAACTGGTATCATCTAACTTATTAAAACAATCCAAATATGAATATGGAAAAACACCTTTTTGTCTTATCAAATTAAATTGGTTATCGTCCGGAAAGTGTTTCCGAATGGTTAGACATTCATTAGAAGTTAAAGTCTGAGATAATTTATCTAATGAAAAAGAAAGGAAACGGAACGAATCTACGAATCTAAGCGTTATAAAAATATTGTCAACTGTATTTGTAGTCGTGTTCATGACCTTATCAACTAAAATTTTTTTTGAAAATGTAATATACTTTTCTTTAGTTTGAGCAATGCAATTAATGATGGTCTTTTCTGTTGCTAAAGCTTTAATAAATAAATGACTATCATAATTAGTTAAATTATGACAAAAAACAGGGATATATTTTGGAATCTTATAATTTAAATTACAAATAGAATGTGCAGGTCCTAAAAATTCACCTGTTAAGTGACAATGATTACGAACTCTATCACAATTTAGACTTCCGTAATCTGTTTTGAAAGGTTCTTTACATAAATGACAATGGGTAGATATTTGAAAAACCAATTCATCTAACGGAGTCATTTCAAGTGGTACGATATGTTTGAGGTGATCGTGATAAAGTCTATTTACATCATCTTGCAACCATTTCACAAAAATTTTAGGAGCATCTTTTCCTCGATAAGTCCGATAAATTGATAAATTATCATTATATGCACATTTTATGTAATATCCGAAACTATATGGTTCATGTAAATGTGTAACAATTGTACGGATATTATCGGCTGAATTATCATTGCGTAAAGGTTTTAAAATAGATTCAAAATCGAAATAAAATACAAAAGGAACTTTAAGAGATTTATCAAAATTTTGAAATGTTAATTCATTACCAGGCACTTCTTTACCAAATTTATTTATAATCAGATCAGAAGTTGGTAATGTAGTGACAACTTCATTACAAGCATACTTACGATGTTTAACTAATTTTTGTTCACTCGAAAAAAATAATAGACAACCGTTACATATAAATTTAGCATGATTATGTTTGGAAAGTTGTGAACTTATTAATCGAGAAATGTTGCTTATCAGACAGTAATGTTTGATCATTCTTTCATCGTCTACGATAAGTAATAAATTTACATGAATGTCTCGTTTCTTAGAAGTTAAATAAAAGGGACCTATAATATCTGATACCCATTTACCTTTTTCATGATCAAAACGCTGCTCTGTTCCATAGACATTTACACTAATATTATTAAGTGCTTCAAATTTAAAAATATCAGTTAATTTAACCGGAAATGAAATATCTGTAAAATCTAATTCCTCTTCAAACTCACGATAAGCATCAACTCGATGTCGATTAACATTTACTTCAGTTGAATGAAGGTGTGCCAAAACAGACCATTTGAAACATTCATTATCATCATTATGAATATTGATAACCGCTCTCCGCTTCGCTATGTCCTTCGGTAATGGTATATATGTTGATGCACGTAGTGGATTGAATTTGTTGATATTAAGTTCCAAAAACAAAATTTCCATTAAAATCCAACCTAAAAAATTTAATACAATAATATGTTTATAAATAAAATTGATATTACTTACCACTATCTTTTTCCAAGAATTCACTCATTTTGTTTTTTATGACGCCACATATTTCTTCCAGTTCTACCTTAATATTTGTCGATATTGAAATGATGATATTTTTAGTGTTGAATGATTTGATTTCGATAATGTCTTTAGAAGGTAAAATATATTTAGCAAAAAGTTCGAAATTAATTTTAAGTTGGTTAAATTCTCTCAGTTTTCTAGTTATTAAAGTGATAAGTTTATCTTGATTTCTTTCAAAAAAATTGCACACTTCCAAGTCATCTAGTTGTGAATTTTTCAATCGGTATGAGGTAATTCTTGATTTGAAGGCAACTTGATATTCTTCAACGAAATCATCATCATCATTAATTTTGGCGGAGATGACACTTTTATGTTTTAAAGAACGTAAATGGTTTAATCTGGATCCTCTGTAGTGACTATTGCATATTTCACAAAATTGATGAAATGAACATGATGGAGCGTTAGTAGTAACTTCTAAAAACAAAAACAAGTTATAATAATAATAATATAAAGAATATTTACAAAAATACCTTGTAAAGGTGTTCTAGTTGTCAGGCGGGCTTTTTTAGGAGTCATATCATCCGAATCCATTGAACACAATGATGAATTTGTAATATGACGCCTATAGTTATCAAATCTCGTAAATGACGTTTTACATCCGGTGCAAGTGAGTTTAGATAATTTATCACCTTAAAAATGCTCTTAATTAAAACAATTTCTATAACGTAAAATGTATTTACTTACTATGTTTTTTTACATGACGTGTTAAAGCATCTTTGCGAGTAAACTTGTTATCGCATTGAGAGCACTTGAACATGATTACTTTCATACACGGACAGTCGAAGTAGAAATGAATTAATCATTGATGCGATATGATTTTATATTCCATAAACTTTGCAACCGGATATTGTGGTTCCTTACGTAAAAATTCAAAAAATTCAAAATATAACTGATAAAAATTTAACGTTTTTAAGGAAAAAAACGTTAGACAGGAAATATGATAACAAAAATAATCAGAATGAATATTATTTTTTATTAGACATAAAACAAACTACATACTTAAACTAACAAAGTCATACACCTAAATAAATTTTTAATTGCAGTTTTTAAGCCAAACCTAACGCTATGAACATCATAAAAACGATCCAACATGTACAAACAATTCCAAACATTGCTAAAAAGGTAGGAACATGATTAAAACAATTTTTTATTGAAACTACATCATGATCATTAAGTATAAGTCTCTTCCAGTCAGTATCAATATAATTACTATTGGTAAAAACTAGTCTTAATTTAAAATATATTACAGAGTTTGCTATAGAAACATTTTCATATTTAAATATTTCTATTGCAGTATTGCTCAAATAACCCAGATTCATCTTCTTCCATTGGTAATCAACATCGTTGAAAAATAAACTTTTCCAGAGAGGAGACCATCTTGTGTTGTTAGGACTTTCACTAGTGAAGACGATGTACATATCTACAACATCTAACGGTTTTTGCACGTACAACACATTTTGTATAAGAGTAACAAACAAGATGAGTGATGAGTTCAAAAGAGGCATTACACTTGAAACGCAGTGGGTTGTTGTTGTTGTTGTTGTTGTTGTTGTTGTTGTTGTTGTTGTTGTTGTTGGCTTCCTGTATCATCTAAAATACACGAAACACAATTATTTATTGATGAAGGAGGACCATCAAACTGATCTTCGTCAAAACTGTTATAAT
The DNA here is from genome assembly GCF_031307605.1 of Tribolium castaneum. Taxonomy (NCBI): domain Eukaryota; kingdom Metazoa; phylum Arthropoda; class Insecta; order Coleoptera; family Tenebrionidae; genus Tribolium; species Tribolium castaneum. The sequence goes on along the minus strand of NC_087394.1, from coordinate 20,043,977 downwards.
AATGTTGTAAACATGGTAGATTCAGCTTTATATCATGATCTTGTTGATATGTTTCCGGTAATTTATGAAATATATCCATCAACTGGCACGGTCCTAATTTCAGTAGTTCCAGTTTCATTAGTAATCGAATATCGCTTATGGTTTTTTCAAAATGCAGCACTTTTTTTATAACAGGTTCTACACTCGTTGCCATCTTAAATGGAACTAAATTAGACGTTAAATAATTATATCGTATATATATTTCTTATTTATTAGGTAATATCTTTCATTTCAATCCAACTATTCTGATTATCTGGTAAACCTAACCATTTCACAAATAATTTAGTTCCTTTACGTCGAATCACTTTCTCAACTAAATAGACGTCAGGATATTGAGTTTTTGATAATTCCCAAATATAAAAAGCTCCTTTGATTGGTTGACCTTCTTTATCTTCTAGCAGAAATGTTACAGGATTGGTTAGATTAATCTTACTGATTTTAAAAATTTCCGTTGACCAATTGGGTGTATATCCTTTTTCAAATAACATCTTTTCTTTGCTAATTCTTACGAAATCTCCGACTTTAAATTTTTTTCTGTTTTTATCAACAATCTTTAGATGATCATATGCTGTTATGTCTCCTTGATTCGAAGCGTTTATCTCTGTGGGTTTCCTTCCTGTTGTTCGATGTATTGTAGTATTATAATTTTTGGTTATCTCTTGCAATTTATTTATCCATTTATGTGTCGCAAATAACGTAAAATATCGATAAATTTTGGATTTTAAAGTACGTATAACTCGTTCAGCAATTGCTGCTTTTTTAACGCTGTACGTACTATAGTGATTAATATTATAACGTCTCATCAAATCCTGAAAAGTGGTATTATAAAATTCCTTTCCTTGATCTGACTGTAAATTCTTTGGTATTCGTTCTTTTTCATTCTTCAGTATTGATTCCATAGCTCTGCTAACCTCATTAGCTGATTTCGATTTCAGTGGTCTGGTCCATAAAAATTTAGAAAAACAGTCGATTACGACTAAAATATATTTAAATCCATTATTATGATAAGATAAATTTTGCATTTCTGCTAAATCTACTTGCCATAAATCATCCAATCCTTTAATTATAGTACGTCTTCGTTTAAAATTCCTGCGTGCAGGTTTAAATATCTCGTTTACCAATTTTTGCTTTACATCACTAACTTGCTTTAGTCGAACCATTGCTTATTTACGGTACACTTCTCTACAATTTCCATGACGATCTGACATTTGACCTGGAGGACACTTGTTTTTATTATGAGGCATGGGTTCTATCTTTCACTATTTTCATATGAATCTGTTACTTTCCTTTTCTTTGATATAGGTACATTTTCAAGTTGATCTGTATCACCTGCTTTAGAACGTTTGGAAATGGTTTCTGGTTTTATCTTAATACTATCGATTCCTTCAAAGCGTTCTTCAAGTTTTTTTATTCGTCTGGTTATCTCATTTGAATTATTCATAAATTTTTTCCACTTGTTATCGATTTCATAATTTATACTTAAATGTTTGTTATGCAATTCTGATTCAATCGTGTGAGGAATTGTAGCAATTATATTATCAATTTTTTCATCAAGTATTTTGTACTTAACATTCATGGTTAAGTTTAACTGATTAAATTTATCCATCCATATAGCATCTGCTTTATGAACATTATTATTTAAATCCGTTAAAGCAGCTATTACTCCTTCCATCTTTTGGTATATTTGTTTACTTACTAAATCAATATATACCTTATTCGCACAATCTTTGTCTTCTGTTGGATCATTAATGTTACAGATTCTATGATGTTTTAAATCAAGGTCACCATCAGCAGTGAAAACAAAAGGTGATGGTGTAGATTTAAAAAATGCACTTGATGCTGATAACACTTTACGTCCGAATAGATCAATGGGCATTTCAACACTGAGGATTAACCAGAAAAAAACTTAAGCCTAATATATTACACCACATTCCTTTAATTCTTCTTCTATTGATAAAATTTCATTCAGATGGGAATTGTTACCCGCTTTTGTCGCTGCATGTAATAATGCTAGACGTGACACTAATTCATTTATGTCATCCCAGTAAACATATTCTACACGTTTATTAGTGAATAATCCTTCACCAATAAACGGAGATTTAGGAAATGAAGTAAACATTGGTTGCACAATTTGAGTATATTTTACACCTCTATGACCTTTTAGTTGTTTTGTGGGATCATTATTTTTTCTATGTGTATTAGAAATTTCAAGTATTTTTTTGTATGCTGACCGATCCTCTTTTGTAATTTGAGTGTATTTATCTTCAGGGTTTTTAAAAAATATTAGTCTGTATAAACCAGGAGTACCAGGAAATGATTCATTATCTAAAATTAAATCACCATTTTGACTGATTATTAATTCATGTTTACCCATAAATAGTTTATTCTCTTTTGAATTATATCTAGGACCAAATGTCTGATCACTGGTTTTCTCTAAAACTGCTTCTATTGCATTTCTCGCAACTGGAGGATATTGTTCTAAAAATTCATCTAAAATATGTCTGCTATTAATTAAATCATCCATAGTGTCAGATTTGGTTTCTTCATCTTCTTCTTTTATTTCTGGTAATGACTCATATATTTCTTCTGGTTGTCGCAGTGATGTACTAGGTTCATATGTTTCTTCAACTGGTAGTTCAAGTTCTTGTTTAATCTTTTCTTTTTTTGGTAGTTTAAGAAATTGTTTCCTTTGCTTTTGAATATGATGTTTTGGTCTTTTGTGTTGTTTTTGTTGTTGTTGCTGTGGTGGTGGAGATTGCTTCTCCAATTTTATTGAAATTTCTTCTAAAGGATTTATAACAGGCTGAAAAAGCTTTTTAATTGACTCATCCGCTTCACTGCTGTTTAACTTTATGGCTTTATACTTCTTTCGAATTGAATCAGCTGCTTTTAATATATGTCTTTTAAGGTTTTGATCTGGTTTGGTACCCATCATTACCGCTTAATGTTATAAACTAACCGAACAAATCAGAATTATTGTTTATATAACTTCTTATTCGACTGCTATTATAACGGGTCTCAAACTGATATTAACCGATCTCAAACCGATCAGGAACTGCTTTTTAACAGACATTAACCGGTCTGAAACCGATATTAACCGGTCTCTATCCGATAATAACCGCTCTGGAACCGGTATTAACCAATATCACACCGATACTAACCGGTCTGAGACCGATATTAACCGGTCTCTAACCGGTATCTAACCGATACTAACCGCTTTGGAACCGGTATTAACCGATATCGCACCGATACTAACCGCTGTGAAACTGATATTAACCGGTCTGGAAACGTTCTCAAATAGATATCACTCTACACTTGAATAAAATGATCAAACCCTTTTCTATATCGACCCTTATTTAATTCATTATCTTTACATATAACCAAAAAACCATATTGGTTTTTCCAACATTCCTGACATATTTCACAGAATTGTTCGAATTTCATATCAGCACCAACATGATCTTCATATACATGTTTTAAATTTAACAGATCTTGTTTTAATATTACCAATAAATTTGCATTATCTCGAATTAAATGTTTCGGTATTTTTGTATATGTTTGACAGAGATAGAAACTATCAATATTTTTATGCCGGCCCATGCAAAAGTAATCCCTTATCTTAGCTTGATTACACATTATGACATCATCAAATATAAAAATAGAGTTATTTTTTGCATCTTTTGGATCTAGCACGTCTTCATTATGTTCATACTGGTTATATTCCATTCCTTTAATTTTTTGTAGCACATCACTAAGCAGTTTATACTTCGGTTGATATAATGATTTACAATAAATATATATGTTTTCAAATTTCAATCCGTTGGGATCAAACAATAAAGACAATAATATGTTAGTTTTTCCTCCACCAGAAGGTCCACAAATTATACAACGTATTGATTCGGGTAAAAGTGTACCATGTCGATGAGACATTTTATGTTTATTATCAACATTATTATAATCATGATTTATGATAGGTAATTGTAATTTTTGCTTTAACACTTTCATTTTCATACTAAATTAAAAACATTTATAAGAAGGTTTATATAGGGAAAAAAGTTCAGTTAAATGTTGTCTTTCAAAGGGGAAGGACTATTAAATACTGCAATCAATAAATTACCTTTTGAATTACATTTACCAGGATATCAATATTGCGGACCTGGTACAAAACTTAAGAAACGGTTAGAACGAGGTGATCCTGGAATAAACAAGCTTGACAGCTTTTGTAAAACGCACGATATAGCTTACGCTAATTCCAACGATTTAAAAGATAGACATCAAGCGGATCGAATTTTAGAAGATAGTGCATGGTCACGTGTTAAGTCTAAAGACGCTTCATTTGGTGAAAAAGCAAGTGCCTGGTTTGTAACTAACGCAATGAAAGTCAAAAGGAAATTAGGTATGGGAATCCAAAGGAAAAAATCGAAAAGGAAGACAAAGAAATCTAGAAAGAGGACACAGAAAAAACAACAACCTTTTCATAAAGCTCTTTTATCAAATTTAGAAAATAAGGGATATGATAATATAAAATCTGCATTATCAGCTGCTCGTATAGCAGTTAGAAAATCTGGAGGTCGTAAGCGTATAAAAATTCCTCGTATTATACCTATAAAAACAGGAGGATTTTTACCATTGTTACCATTAATTTTTGGAGGACTTAGTGCCTTAGGGGCTATGGGCGGAGGTGCTGCTGCTATAACTAAAGCTGTAAATGATGCTAAAGCAGCGAAACAGAAATTAGATGAGAATAAACGTCATAATAAAGTACTGGAAGATATCGCTATCGGGAAGGCGGGAAGTGGTTTATATCTTCGAAAGCAACCACGAGGTTATGGATTGTATTTACGTAAATTTCCAAAAAACTACCAATAAAACTGCCTAATAGGGCACTAACTGATAATGATTTAAGAAGATATGCTAAATTATTAAAACTACCCAAATTTAAAGGCGTTTTTATGAGAGATGAATTAATTCATATGAAACCTGATAAGACAGAATGTGCTATCATTAATTTGGACTCTAAAAAAGGATCCGGAACTCATTGGGTTTGTTATAGAAAAACAAATAAACAGGTTGATTATTTTGATAGTTATGGAAATCTAAAGCCACCTCTAGAATTAGTACGATACTTAGGAAATTGTAATATTTACTTTAATCATGATCGTTATCAATTTTTATCATATAATTGCGGACATTTATGTTTGATGTTTTTACATAATAAAAGATGAGATAATCATGTATTTTATTCAGTCATGTATAAGACATTCTCCCTAACAGGTGTTGAAAGTACGCTGTCTGAACACTATGAGCCACCCATTGACCTTGAAGAAAATTCGAATTATTCTATAGCTTTAATCGGTTTTTATACTAACAATAATATACCAAATATAGAAGAGGGTACAAATAAATTTTATTATTTTGCTCCGAACACTACTGAAGAAAAAGTGATAACATTTCCGAAAGGTGCTTATGAAATAGCTGCTATAGAAAAATATATACAAATTATTCTTAGTGGACGATCTGCAACTGATGCTCAAAAACAGAATACATTTTCATTGAAGGCTAACGAAAACACATTAAAGTGTGAGATATTTAGTATTTACGACATTAATTTCGCTCACGAAGATAGTATTGGTAAATTGTTAGGTTTTTCTAAAAGGAAACTTAAAGCAAGACAATTACATGAAAGTGATTTACCTGTTAACATAATTAAGGTTAATACAATACGTATCGAGTGTAATATTGTAAGAGGTTCTTTCTACAAAAACAAAGAATCTCATACTCTTTATGAAACTGCTTTAAGTGTTAGTCCAGCCGAACAGATTTTTGTGGAACCATTAAATCCTATTTATTTACCTATCATTAATAGATCCAATATACCTAACCTAACTATTGATATTGTTGATCAAGACCATTGTCCTATAGATTTTAACGGTCAAACAATCAATATTCGTCTTGCTCTGAAAAAAGAAGCATAAACATGGGTTTAGTGTTTCAAAATCAATATAAAAAATCATACAATCCATCAAATTATCAGTCAGTATCTTGTCATCAGTCGACATTATCACATCAGAGCGTGCAGATTCTTAAATCGTTAGGATATAATGTCCGCCAGCAAACTTCAGGTTTACAGTTCACCGGAAATAGACGACAGCATAAGTAAAGAGGAAGAACATACATATAGTCCGCAAGTAAGATCTTTCGATAACAATGATGAAATCGAAATTATAATTAATCAGAGAGATATTTGGATTTCTCTCTTTGAATCATTTATACAAGTGGACGGTGAGTTCATACCAGATCCGGTACCGGAAACTGGCGGTGGAAATGTAACCTTGACTAATAATGCAGCAGCATATTTATTTGAGAATGTAAGCTATGAATTGAATAATGTTGAGTTAGATAGTGTACGTGAAGTCGGAACAGTATCTACAATCAAAACTTTTCTATGTTATGGCAAAGATGAAGTAAGAGCATTAACTCTCGCTGGATGGAATGATCAAGAAAGTCAACAACTGAAGACATTTAATGAAACTGATAATACGTTTTCATTTAGAATCCCTTTATCTTATCTGTTAAATTTACCATTTGATTATCATCGGATAGTTAGCGGTCATCAAAAACTTCGATTAATACGAAGTCGTAACGATGCTAATTGTTTCATTTCTACCGGAACGAGAAAAGCGACACTTAAGATTAACAATATTGAATTAAAAGCAAAACATGTTTACCCAAATGATGAAATTAAATTAACTATATTAGAAGGGATCAACAAAGATCGTGTTATATCGTTACCGTTCAGAAAATGGGAAATTCATGAACTTCCATCAGTTCGACAAACTAATAACGACATCTGGAGAGTTAAAACATCTACTCAATTAGAAAGACCAAGATTTATTATCGTTTGCTTTCAAACAAACCGAAAAAATAATCCAAAGTCTGATGTTACTCTATTTGATCATTGTGATGTAAGAAGCGTACGTTTATGGTTGAATTCAAATGTTTATCCATATGAAACATGGAAACTACAATTTGCTAAAAATAAATATTTAGAAGCATATCAAGCTTACGTTGATTTTTATAAGGAATTTAATGGAAAAGATCGTGCTGAACCTATATTAAGCTATACAGATTATACAAAAAGACCGATATTTGTATTAGACTGTTCCAAGCAAAACGAAGCAATTCGAAGTTCCACCATTGATATCAGCTTAGAATTTGAAAGCGATAATAATTTCCCAGCCGATACAAGAGCTTATTGTATTATCATTCATGATAGAATAATGCAGTACTATCCGTTAACAGGAATAATTAGACAACTGATATAAGGATGAAAAAAAGTGTTACTATAAGTGATAGTGCTCCGGAAGTACATAATCTAATAGTTTGGTCATATGCTTATCAAGATGCTAGAAAAGGAAACTATTGGATACAATGCGCTGCAGACAGAGAAAGGTTTAAGTTTAGAATTAATCAAATGAAAAATATTTTAAAGGAGATCTTAAATTCTGCTCATCGTGAACAAATTTTTCAGTCTAGATTTAAGTGTTCAACATGAAGGTAGTAGTGATTGATGTTCAAGGATTTTATATACCTGAATTCATCGTTAAAGAATTAACAATATTTGATGGACATCGAACTGGTCACTATTTGTTTAAATCACCGGTGCCGTTTCGTCAACTAAGTGCAGATGTAAAAAAACAAGTGAAATATTTAGAATTAAATCATCATCTATTACGTTACAACAGTGGAAATATCGACTATGAAAATATTTATAACATACTAGAAGAAAATATTATCGATGATGTTATCGATATTATTTACGTAAAAGGAAGCGTTAAAGAGGATTTTTTAAGACAATTTTTCGATTCAAAGGACTTTTACCCTAGGATCATCAATTTGGAGGAAGCAAACTCTTGTCCAAAATTGCAACCACAACTTCCGTTATGTATGCATCATTACTTAAAAACTAAAATATGTATCTGTAGTCTTAATAATGTACGGTTTATTTATAATTATGTAATTCAGAATTTACCGAAATAAACGTTTAAAGTTTTAATCTCGTTTCCTTCTCCTACTTCATTAACCTGCCCTCTCCACTCTAGTTAAGATTACAAAAAGTATAAAGGGATCAACTTTTAGTGTGTGAAATAATTTTTATTGAAATATCAACAGTCAACACAACCATCATGTCTAGTAAGTAGAAATAATTTTTACATTATTTTATTTTAAATTTTTTCCGAATCAATTGTTTGAAATTTAATTACAACACTTCATCATCAGTCTTAATAAATTAATGTAATCTATTTATTAAATTTCTCTTTCTTTTGTTACAGAACATCCCGCAGGTTACTATGGGGACTATAACCCAGATTTGGTTGTTAACCACGCTGGGTTAACCGAAGAGGAGGTGGACCACCTCCTCACCCAAATTCCCGCGGGCACCTTCGAGTGGGTTTCCCTTATTAACATCTATCTGCGACTGGAACCGCCCCCATCCCTTGGAGGTTATTTTGATATTTTTACCGTGGGGCGCTTGACCGCCGCGATAGACACCGATGAGGAGCGGGGTATAATTGACATTTGGGTATGGGTACATTAAACCTCATACATGTTGGATCGTTTTATGATGTTCATAGCGTTTTTTATGATGTTCATAGCGTTAGGTTTGGCTTAAAAACTGCAATTAAAAATTTATTTAGGTGTATGACTTTTTTAGTTTAAGTATGTAGTTTGTTTTATGTATAATAAAAAATAATATTCATTCTGATTATTTTTGTGATCTTATTTCCTGTCTAACGTTTTTTTCTTGTAAATTTATGAATCAAAAATTTTATAAATATCCAGTTGTATTTGATTATTAATTTATCGTTACAATCATTTTCCCCAAAAAATTTATATCCAATAGTTTACAAACAATATATACATTTCTAATAGTTAAAACACATTTATACATCTTTTATAAAAAAAGTGGATTTGTTTAATTGAAATAGGTAAAAATTCATATCCAAAACCTTAATTACTGGGCGGTTAACATTTTTTACCAAAAGATTTTGAAGAATTTACAACAATTTATCATAAACCCTCAACAGATGATATAGTAATTATTGTAAAAGCTGAAGTTTATATTTTTTTCATTATCTACTTTTAGATTTAAAACTAATTATCCGAAATCTATAAGCGAAGAATTTAAAATATCAAGTCCAATTTCGGCAGCGATAACAACTTACTCAGGTGGTATTTATCTTTTTCTCAGAGATAATACATATATTACATTATCTAGTTGCATCTCTGGATATAATGTTCCTGGTTTAACAAACGAATTATTTGAAGGTGTTCCTAATAAAATAACAAGGACATTTAGATATTTAAACGGAAAGCTGTACTTTTTTAATGAAAATAATTACTTTGAATATGATGAGTTTACTAAGAGTGTCATACAAGCGGGACCTAAAACTTTATCTATATTTAACATTAATTGTCCGCGAGAACCCATCTTAATTCAATTGAAAAAATTATCTTTTAAAAAGATTATTACACACAATGCAGTCCTGGTTGAAAATTTAACAGATTATACTCGTGAAGAAGATAGTTGGTGTAGTTGGTGTATTCATCAGTGTTTGTTTACAGTAAGTTTATATTACAACTTAATAAAACGTTCTTTCTAAACATCTAATTTAAACATCTAATTTCAGCTTCAGACCTACAAAAGTTGTGCCAAAAAGACGCATCGTAAGTTTATCGAAAATATTGACTTCGGCACAAGTTCTTCATCCACAAATTCTTCCGATTCAGACTACTGAATTCTTCTCTAAAACCAACATAAATAATCTTTTTTTGGTAAATTCTTTAATTTTTTAAATTTGTTTACCACATTTGATTGCTAAAAATGTGTTTAATTTTTTAGGAAAATTTTTATCAAATTTTTATCAAACAAAAAGTGCGTCACAAAATTCCTACGATAAGGTAAACCACAAAATTAGTATTAAATCATATTTTATTTCATTTTTATTTTTTAGGAAAGCGTGTTATCTGTTAACCGCAAAAATTGATTATAAAAGTTCCGTTTTTTACACATTTCACCAGTTTTATTAAAACTATCTTTGTGAGAAGTTGTATGTGCTCCGCTGTGTATTTTTGCATTTAAATTTCAAAGGATTCTGTAATGGCTGATCAACTATTAAATCTGAATAAAATTGCTGCCTGTGAATATACTGATACATATGTCAGTGCCAACGATTTGGAAGTGAACAAGAAATATAAAATCATCAATTTAACCAAGGCAAACACACAACATGGGGTTATGATGGTAGCATATCTGGACAACGTCGGTAAAGTTTTTTTACCTAAACGACTAACAGCAGTTATGAATGATACCATAATTACGACACTAATGGAAGGACTCGGATCTTATTTGATTTATATGGGACGTAAGCAAGCTAATGGAAATCAGGAACATGATGCCCACATTTTTAATTTCGAACGTATTGTTCACGAAGATTAATGTAAAATTTTTTGGTAAGTGTCATGTTCACCTCTATTTAAAAAACTAATTTATGATTTTTTTCAGGTTTCCAAAATAGACAGCACTATCCACTCTACCTACCTGAGGTTCGACTCCCCATGGAAGGAACAACAACAACAACAACTTTTTTTGCATTATATTTTAAACAAATAACAAAATAAACTTGGTGCGCAACAGACAAGTTAGGCAAACAACATTACAAAAATAAAAAACTACATATACTAGGTTTTTTTTCCTTATCGATAAAATAATGACTTTCCTTTATTAGTTATTAGTGACAAGCGCGATGATTTTCTGATATTTTGCTTAACTCAATACAGCATGTATTGTATATATACTTCATGTATTCAAAATTGCACATTTCAAAAATCATATATTCAAAATTTCACAACCCCAAAAACCAAAAATTTCACAACCCCAAAAAGCTACTACTACTACTACTACTTGTTTTCTTGGTTGCATATTCGCAAACGGGCGGGGGGTGTGTTTAAAAAAAAAATGGAGGCCAGCGCCATCTTTGATTGACGGCTGCGCTGACGGCAGCGCCATCTAGCGAAAAGTTTGCAGACCGTGGCGCCATCTAACGTGAGAATTTAGGCGGAATTTGTGACGACATCGGCGCTACCAACATTACACCCAATATTAATTTTTAAATAAATTAAAATTTTGGCGCCATTTTTTTTAACAAACAAACATGGCCGACTAATTTCAAATATTAATTTTGAAATAATTTAAATTTGGCGCCAATTTACCATTAAACAAAAATGACCGCCGCCGACTTTCAAACTTCCAAGATGGCGACGATTATTATTATTATTATTATTATTATACTACATAAATATATTTGCATCATCACAAATGGCGTCAGTCGGCCGCAGGCCGGCTGACCAGCTGGTCGCAGGCCAGCGAGCTGCGATTACGCGCTTGCGTCTGCGGCTGACTGACACAATTTTCACACATGCGCAGTAGAGGGAGGTGGAGGTGGTTTTTGAACCGGCTATCTCTATCTACTATTAAAAACTATAAAATGGCTTAGATTGCCTAAAAACACAGATCACACATGATCTTTTGCATAGAAATGAGAAAACGCTCATGTAACACACAAAATAAGCTCCATTTTTCCTTATTAAAAGTATTATTATTATTATTACTTTTGTTACTATTACTATTATTATTATTATTAATATTATTATTATTATTATTATTATTATTATTATTATTATTATTATTATTATTATTAACTCTTGTATAGTAAATGTTTTTATACCAGTTTTAAAATGAGTTATTAATTTTAGACAATTT
>NC_087394.1:20022114-20029614 GCF_031307605.1 Tribolium castaneum | reverse complement strand
GATCACACATGATCTTTTGCATAGAAATGAGAAAACGCTCATATAACACAAAATAAGCTTCATTTTTGCTTAGAAAACTAAGCTTACTTTTATTACTACTATTATTATTATTTTTATTATTATTATTATTATTACTATTATTTTTATTATTATTATTACTATTATTATTATTATTATTATTATTATTATTATTATTATTATTATTATTATTATTATTATTATTATTAATATTATTATTGTTATTATTATTATTATTATTAACTTTTGTATAGTAAATGTTTTTATACCAGTTTTGAATTGAGTTATTAATTTTATACAATTTCTTGCCTAAAAACACAGATCACAGATGATTTCTTGCATAGAAATGAGAAAACGCTCATATAACACACAAAATAAGCTTCATTTTTGCTTAGAAAACTAAGCTTACTTTTATTACTATTATTATTTTTATTATTATTATTATTATTATTATTATTATTATTATTATTATTATTATTATTATTATTATTATTATTACTATTATTATTAAAAACTTATATTAAACAGACAGAAAACGTCGTATTCTGACACAAAAAAACGAATTACGTTATAGACTTGACGAGAACGGCGTATCTCGGACTCTTATAGGACTCTTATAGGGTCAAAAAGTATCAGTTTGGATTAAAACAAATTATTTTTGTTGACTCTCAGTCTGAATTGTTCATCAGTTCAAACAAAAACGGCTTATTTTAGACGATCTTTTGCTTTGAACAAGAAAACTTACATCAAACAGACTAAAAACGTATTAATCTGGCATAAAAGAGCAATTTATGTATCACTTTGGATAAAGGCAGCTAATCCTATTCGTTTCATTGCCTAAAATAGACAAAATTGTTAAAAAATCTAACAAAAACGCTGTATTCTAGCACAAAATACTAATTACATTATAGTTTTGACGAGAATACCTTATTTGGAATGATTCTATGCTTCCAAACGAGTAAATTTTTATTAAACAGATGCCAAACATCATGTTTTGTCCTATAAAGACATTTTATATTGCAGTTTGTATTAAAACAAAATATTTTTGTTGATTCTTTGTTAGAAGCAGCAAACCTAACATTAAAGAATCTGAAAACTTGTATTCGGACACAAACCACCGAATTTTGTATCAGTTTAGACAAAAACGGTTGATTTTCGACAATATTTTGCTTTGAACAAGAAAATTTATATCAAACTGACTAAAAACGTCTTATTTTAGCACAAAACAAAAGATTTGCGTTATAGTCTAAAAGCTGATTCATGCTACAGTTTGGATAAAAACCAATTATTTTTGTTAATTCATTGTTACAAACAAGAAACCTCACATCAAAGAAACTGAAAACCCCTTAATCAGGCACAGAAATTCGAATTACGTTTCAGTCTGGACAAAAACTGCTTATTTTAGACGATCCTTTGTTTTGAACACGAAAACTTACATTAAAAAGATTAAAAACGTCTTATTCTGGCTGAAAACTGCAAATTATATATTACTCTAGATAAAAGCAATTTATCCTGATTACTCCTTTGCTTAGAATAGAGCAAACTTGTATAAAACTTAATTAAAACTTTAAATTTCGTCTCAAAGAAATAATTTACGTTATAGTTTTGACCAGCACTGTTTATTTCAAACGAATTTATGATTCGAAACTAATGAACTTTTATGGGGCAGATGCAAAACCACATATTATCATATAAAGCGTTGTTTTAAAGCAAAGTATTACCTTTTGAAACAAGAAATTTCACGTCAAAGAAACTGAAAACTTCGTATCCATGCATAAATATCGAATTACGTATCAGTTTAGGCAAATACAGCTTATTTTAAACGATTCCTTGCTATAAACAAGAAAAATTTTATCAAGCATATTGAAAACGTCTTATTCTCGAAAATAAGAGCAAATTATGTATCAGTTTTAACAAAAGCGGATTACTCTGTTTGATTCTATGCTTAGAGTAGAGTAAACTACATTAAAACGTAATGAAAACTCTATATTCAAGCTCAAAAGAGCAAATTACGTTATAGTTTTGACAAAAAAAAATATTCCGGACGATTACATACTTCAAAGTAAGCAAACTTTAATTGAACAAGTGCAAAAGCTAATACTTTGCTTTAAAATAACGATTTATGTGGTAATATGGTATTTTGCATCTGTCCTATAAAAGTTTACTCGTTTCGCTCCATTGAATCATTCGAAATAAATTATTTTAACACAACAGCGAAAATAATTTGTTTTTGTTTAAACTGTTACATAAGTCGCTTTTATAAAACGAACTAAGACGTTTGGCATTTGTTTAGTGAAAGTTTTCTCGTTTGGGGGCATAAAATCGTTTGAAATTAACAGTTCTGGTCAAAACTATAACGTAAATTATTTCTTTGAGACGAAATTTAAAGTTTTCATTAAGTTTTATACAAGTTTGCTCTATTCTAAGCAAAGGAGTAATCAAGATAAACTGCTTTTATCCAAAGTAATACATAATTTGCAGTTTTGAGCCAAAATAAGACGTTTTTAATCTTTTTAATGTAAGTTTTCGTGTTCAAAAGAAAGAATCGTCTAAAATAAGCAATTTGTGTCTAGACTGAAACGTAATTTGATTTTCTGGGCCTGAATAAGAAGTTTTCAGTTTCCTTGATGTAAGGTTTCTTGCTTGTAACAATGAATAAACGAAAATCATTGGTTTTAATCCAAACTGTGACATAAATCGTTTTTTTAAGGCGAAATCAGACGTTTTGCCTCTGTTCAGTGAAAGTATACTGGTTTCAAAGCATAGAATCGTTTGAAATTAACAGTTCTCGTCAAGACTATAACGCAAATCTTTAAAGTGATACAAAGAAATAATTTACGTTATAGTTTTGACCTGAACTGTTAATTTCAAACGATTTTATGCCCCCAAACGAGAAAACTTTCAATAAACAGATGCCAAACGTCTTAGTTCGTTTTATAAAAGCGACTTATGTTACAGTTTAAACAAAAACAAATTATTTCCGTTGTTGTTGTGTCAAAATAATTTATTTCGAATGATTCAATGGAGCGAAACGAGTAAACTTTTATAGGACAGATGCAAAATACCATATTACCACATAAATCGTTATTTTAAAGCAAAGTATTAGCTTTTGCACTTGTTCAATTAAAGTTTGCTTACTTCGAAGTATGTAATCGTCCGAAATATTTTTTTTTGCCAAAACTATAACGTAATTTGTTCTTTTGAGCTTGAATATAGAGTTTTCATTACGTTTTATAGTAGTTTACTCTACTCTAAGCATAGAATCAAACAGAGTAATCCGCTTTTGTCAAAACTGATACATAATTTGCTCTTATTTTCGAGAATAAGACGTTTTCAATATGCTTGATAAAATTTTTCTTGTTTATAGCAATGAATCGTTTAAAATAAGCTGTATTTGCCTAAACTGATGCGTAATTCGATATTTATGCATGGATACGAAGTTTTCAGTTTCTTTGACGTGAAATTTCTTGTTGCAAAAGGTAATACTTTGCTTTAAAACAACGCTTTATATGGTAATATGTGGTTTTGCATCTGCTCCATAAAAGTTCATTAGTTTCGAATCATAAATTCGTTTGAAATAAACAGTGCTGGTCAAAACTATAACGTAAATTATTTCTTTGAGACTAAATTTAAAGTTTTCATTAAATTTTATACAAGTTTACTCTATTCTAAGTAAAGGAGTATTCAGGATAAATTGCTTTTATCTAGAGTAATATATAATTTGCAGTTTTCAGCCAGAATAAGACGTTTTTAATCTTTTTAATGTAAGTTTTCGTGTTCAAAACAAAGGATCGTCTAAAATAAGCAGCTTTTGTCCAGACTGAAACGTAATTCGAATTTCTGTGCCTGAATAAGGGGTTTTCAGTTTCTTTGATGTAAGGTTTCTTGTTTGTAACAATGAATTAACAAAAATAATTGGTTTTTATCCAAACTGTGTCATGAATCAGCTTCAAGACTATAACGCAAATCTTTTGTTTTGTGCTAAAATAAGACGTTTTTAGTCAGTTTGATATAAATTTTTTTGTTCAAAGCAAAATATTGTCGAAAATCAACCGTTTTTGTCCAAACTGATACAAAATTCGGTGGTTTGTGTCCGAATACAAAGTTTTCAGATCCTTTAATGTTAGGTTTGCTGCTTCTAACAAAGAATCAACGAAAATATTTTGTTTTAATACAAAATGCAATATAAAATGTCTTTATAGGACAAAACATGATGTTTGGCATCTGTTTAATAAAAATTTACTCGTTTGGAAGCATAGAATCATTCTATATAAGCTATTCTCGTCGAAACTATAATGTAATTAGTATTTTGTGCCAGAATACAGCGTTTTTGTTAGATTTATTAACAATTTTGTCTATTTTAAGCAATGAAACGAATAGGATTAGCTGCCTTTATCTAAAGTGATACATAAATTGCTCTTTTATGCCAGATTAATACGTTTTTAGTCTGTTCGATGTAAGTTTTCTTGTTCAAAGCAAAAGATCGTCTGAAATAAGCCGTTTTTGTTTGAACTGATGAACAATTCAGACTGAAAGTCAACAAAAATAATTTATTTTAATCCAAACTGATACTTTTTGACCCTATAAGAGTCCTATAAGAGTCCGAGATACGCCGTTCTCGTCAAGTCTATAACGTAATTCGTTTTTTTTGTGTCAGAATACGTTTTCTGTCTGTTTAATATAAGTTTTTAATAATAATAATAATAATAACAATAATAATAATAATAATAATAATAATAATAATAATAATAATAATAATAATAATAATAATAATAATAATAATAATAATAATAATAATAATAATAATAATAATAATAATAATAATAATAATAATAATAACAATAATAATAATAATAATAATAATAATAATAATAATAATAATAATAATAATAATAAAAATAATAATAATAATAATGATAATTAAAATAATAATAATAGTAATAAAAGTAAGCTTAGTTTTCTAAGCAAAAATGAAGCTTATTTTGTGTGTTATATGGGTGTTTTCTCATTTCTATGCAAGAAATCATCTGTGATCTGTGTTTTTAGGCAAGAAATTGTCTAAAATTAATAACTCATTTTAAAACTGGTATAAAAACATTTACTATACAAAAGTTATAATCGGTTTTTAATAATAATAATAATAATAATAATAATAATAATAATAATAATAATAATAGTAATAATAATAATAATAATAATAATAATAAAAATAATAATAATAGTAGTAATAAAAGTAAGCTTAGTTTTCTAAGCAAAAATGAAGCTTATTTTTTGTTATATGAGCGTTTTCTCATTTCTATGCAAAAGATCATGTGTGATGTGTGTTTTTAGGCAATCTAAGCCATTTTATAGTTTTTAATATTTAACAAAAATTTGCTTTAAAATAAAATGTTTGAAAAACTGAAATTAAACTAAATTAATTGTGTCTAACACTTTAGTAGAGGAAAAAGGAGGAGACATAAAAGTCACTAAAGTCTTAGAGTTGTCTTTAGTCGTCATATTAATAACAATAACATTTATAATAACAATACTAGTAGTACTAAATTTGCTTATATGCAAGTGCTTAATTAAGGTAACAGTTTTTTTTGTTTTTTGCTTATATCTCGAAAACAGTTACTCCTATCAATTTTTACTTTTTTACCAAAATTAAAGGCGATAAAATTTCCTACAAAATAGTTATTTGCATTTTTCATGTAGAACTAACTGTAAGCGAGATATAAGTTTGAAAATAATTAATAATTAAAAAAAAGTGTTTTAACAGAAAATGTCTTGTGATTTATAATACACTTAATTTATTGGGTCCAATACTTTATTAGAAGAAAAAGGAGGTGACATAAAAGTCACTGAAGTTTTCAGAGTCGTTTTTAAAGCGAGTTATAACTCGCTTATGCTTGGTTCTACAAGAAAAATACAAACAACTATTTTGTCGGAAATTTTATCAGCTTTAATTTTAGTAAAAAGATAAAAATTGATAGGAGTAACTGTTTTCGAGATATAAGCAAGAAACCAAAAAACTGTTACCTTAATAAAGCGCTTGCATATAAGCAAATTTAGTACTATTAGTATTATTATTATTAATGTTATTGTTATTAATATGACGACTAAAAACGACTCTCAAAACTTTGGTGACTTTTATGCCTTCTCCTTTTTCCTCAACTAAAGTATTAGTCTTAATAAATTTAGTTTAATTTCGGTTTTTCAAACATTTTATTTTAAAGCAAATTTTTGTTAAAGATTATTTATATCCAACTCTATAACTCGCTTATGGTTGGTCCTACAAAAAAATGCCAATAACTATTTTGTAGGAAATTTTATCAGCTTTGATTTTAAAAGAAAGATAAAAATTGATAGGAGTAACAGTTTTCGAGATATAAGCAAAAAACCAATAAGAAAACTGTAACTGTTACTAAACAAAAATGTAATTCAGTATTCAATGTTTGAGACAAAGACGAAAATGCAGCATTTAAAATCGACTCTGAAGACTTCAGTGACTTTTATGTCACCTCCTTTTTCTTCTAATAAAGTATTGGACCCAATAAATTAAGTGTATTTTAAATCACAAGACATTCTCTGTTAAAGCACTTTTTTTTTAAATATTGATTATTTTCAAACTTATATCTCGCTTATGGTTAGTCCTACATGAAAAATGCAAATAACTATTTTGTAGGAAATTTTATCAGCTTTAATTTTAGTAAAAAAATAAAAATTGATAAGAGTAACTGTCTTCGAGATATAAGCAAGAAACTGTTACCTTAATTAAGCGCTTGCATATAAGCAAATTTAGTAATATTAGTATTACTATTATTAATGTTATTGTTATTAATTTGACGACTAAAAACTTGAGACAAAAATGCAGCATTTAAAAACCACTCTGAAGACTTCAGTGACTTTTATGTCATCTTCTTTTTCATCTAATAAAGTATTGGACCCAATAAATTAAGTGTATTTTAAATCACAAGACATTCTCTGTTAAAACACTTTTTTTTAATTATTAATTATTTAACTTATATCTCGCTTATGGTTAGTTCTACATGAAAAATGCAAATAACTATTTTGTAGGAAATTTTATCACCTTTAATTTTGGTGAAAAAGTAAAAATTGATAGGAGTAACTGTTTTCGAGATATAAGAAAAAAACAAAAAAACTGTTACCTTAATTAAGCGCTTGCATATAAGCAAATTTAGTACTACTAGTATTGTTATTATAAATGTTATTGTTATTAATATGACGACTAAAGACAACTCTAAGACTTTTGTGACTTTTATGTCTCCTCCTTTTTCCTCTACTAAAGTGTTAGACACAATTAATTTAGTTTAATTTCAGTTTTTCAAACATTTTATTTTAAAGCAAATTTTTGTTAAATATTAAAAACTATAAAATGGCTAAGATTGCCTAAAAACACACATCACACATGATCTTTTGCATAGAAATGAGAAAACGCTCATGTAACACACAAAATAAGCTCCATTTTTCCTTATTAAA
>NC_087394.1:19982114-20017114 GCF_031307605.1 Tribolium castaneum | reverse complement strand
CCTTGCTATAAACAAGAAAAATTTTATCAAGCATATTGAAAACGTCTTATTCTCGAAAATAAGAGCAAATTATGTATCAGTTTTAACAAAAGCGGATTACTTTGTTTGATTCTATGCTTAGAGTAGAGTAAACTACTATAAAACGTAATGAAAACTCTATATTCAAGCTCAAAAGAACAAATTACGTTATAGTTTTGGCAAAAAAAAAATTTTTCGGAACGATTTCATACTTTGAAGTAAGCAAACTTTAATTGAACAAGTGCAAAAGCTAATACTTTGCTTTAAAATAACGATTTATGTGGTAATATGGTATTTTGCATCTGTCCTATAAAAGTTTACTCGTTTCGCTCCATTGAATCATTCGAAATAAATTATTTTGACACAACAACAACGAAAATAATTTGTTTTTGTTTAAACTGTATCATAAGTCGCTTTTATAAAACGAACTAAGACGTTTGGCATTTGTTTAGTGAAAGTTTTCTCGTTTGGGGGCATAAAATCGTTTGAAATTAACAGTTCTGGTCAAAACTATAACGTAAATTATTTCTTTGAGACGAAATTTAAAGTTTTCATTAAGTTTTATACAAGTTTGCTCTATTCTAAGCAAAGGAGTAATCAGGATAAACTGCTTTTATCCAAAGTAATTCATAATTTGCAGTTTTGAGCCAGAATAAGACATTTTTAATCTTTTTAATGTAAGTTTTCGTGTTCAAAAGAAAGAGTCGTCTAAAATAAGCAATTTGTGTCTAGACTGAAACGTAATTTGATTTTCTGGGCCTGAATAAGAGGTTTTCAGTTTCTTTGATGTAAGGTTTCTTGTTTGTAACAATGAATAAACGAAAATCATTGGTTTTAATCCAAACTGTGACATAAAGCGTTTTTTAAAGGCGAAATCAGACGTTTTGCCTCTGTTCAGTGAAAGTATACTGGTTTCAAAGCATAGAATCGTTTGAAATTAACAGTTCTCGTCAAGACTATAACGCAAATCTTTAAAGTGATACAAAGAAATAATTTACGTTATAGTTTTGACCAGAACTGTTAATTTCAAACGATTTTATGCCCCCAAACGAGAAAACTTTCAATAAACAGATGCCAAACGTCTTAGTTCGTTTTATAAAAGCGACTTATGTTACAGTTTAAACAAAAACAAATTATTTTCGTTGTTGTTGTGTCAAAATAATTTATTTCGAATGATTCAATGAAGCGAAACGAGTAAACTTTTATAGGACAGATGCAAAATACCATATTACCACATAAATCGTTATTTTAAAGCAAAGTATTAGCTTTTGCACTTGTTCAATTAAAGTTTGCTTACTTCGAAGTATGTAATCGTCCGAAATATTTTTTTTTTGCTAAAACTATAACGTAATTTGTTCTTTTGAGCTTGAATATAGAGTTTTCATTACGTTTTATAGTAGTTTACTCTACTCTAAGCATAGTATCAAACAGAGTAATCCGCTTTTGTTAAAACTGATACATAATTTGCTCTTATTTTCGAGAATAAGACGTTTTCAATATGCTTGATAAAATTTTTCTTGTTTATAGCAAGGAATCGTTTAAAATAAGCTGTATTTGCTTAAACTGATACGTAATTCGATATTTATGCATGGATACGAAGTTTTCAGTTTCTTTGACGTGAAATTTCTTGTTGCAAAAGGTAATACTTTGCTTTAAAACAACGCTTTATATGGTAATATGTGGTTTTGCATCTGCCCCATAAAAGTTCATTAGTTTCGAATCATAAATTCGTTTGAAATAAACAGTGCTGGTCAAAACTATAACGTAAATTATTTCTTTGAGACGAAATTTAAAGTTTTCATTAAGTTTTACACAAGTTGACTCTATTCTAAGTAAAGGAGTAATCAGGATAAATTGCTTTTATCTAGAGTAATATATAATTTGCAGTTTTCAGCCAGAATAAGACGTTTTTAATCTTTTTAATGTAAGTTTTCGTGTTCAAGACAAAAGATCGTCTAAAATAAGCAGTTTTTGTCCAGACTGAAACGTAATTCGAATTTCTGTGCCTGAATAAGGGGTTTTCAGTTTCTTTGATGTAAGGTTTCTTGTTTGTAACAATGAATTAACAAAAATATTTGGTTTTTATCCAAACTGTGGCATGAATCAGCTTTAAGACTATAACGCAAATCTTTTGTTTTGTGCTAAAATAAGATGTTTTTAGTCAGTTTGCTTTGAACAAGAAAACATATATAAGTTTTCTTGTTCAAAGCAAAATATTGTCGAAAATCAATCGTTTTTGTCTAAACTGATACAAAATTCGGTGGTTTGTGTCCGAATACAAAGTTTTCAGATTCTTTAATGTTAGGTTTGCTGCTTCTTACAAAGAATCAACGAAAATATTTTGTTTTAATACAAACTGCAATATAAAATGTCTTCATAGGACAAAACATGATGTTTGGCATCTGTTTAATAAAAATTTACTTGTTTGGAAGCATAGAATCATTCCAAATAAGCTATTCTCGTCGAAACTCTAATGTAATTAGTATTTTGTGCTAGAATACAGCGTTTTTGTTAGATTTATTAACAATTTTGTCTATTTTAAGCAATGAAACGAATAGGATTAGCTGCCTTTATCTAAAGTGATACATAAATTGCTCTTTTATGCCAGATTAATACGTTTTTAGTCTGTTCGATGTAAGTTTTCTTGTTCAAAGCAAAAGATCGTCTAAAATAAGCCGTTTTTGTTTGAACTGATGAACAATTCAGACTGAGAGTCAACAAAAATAATTTATTTTAATCCAAACTGATACTTTTTGACCCTATAAGAGTCCTATAAGAGTCCGAGATACGCCGTTCTCGTCAAGTCTATAACGTAATTCGTTTTTTTGTGTCAGAATACGACGTTTTCTGTCTGTTTAATATAAGTTTTTAATAATAATAATAATAATAATAATAATAACAATAATAATAATAATAATAATAATAATAATAATAATAATAATAATAATAATAATAATAATAATAATAATAATAATAATAATAATAAAAATAATAATACTAATAATAGTAATAATAATAATAATAATAAAAATAATAATAGTAATAAAAGTAAGCTTAGTTTTCTAAGCAAAAATGAAGCTTATTTTGTGTTATATGAGCGTTTACTCATTTCTATGCAAGAAATCATCTGTGATCTGTGTTTTTAGGCAAGAAATTGTCTAAAATTAATAACTCATTTTAAAACTGGTATAAAAACATTTACTATACAAAAGTTAATAATAATAATAATAATAATAATAATAATAATAATAATAATAATAATAATAATAATAATAATAATAATAATAATAATAATAATAATAATAATAATAATAATAATAATAATAATAATAATAATAATAATAATAATAATAATAATAATAATAATAATAATAATAATAATAATAATAATAATAATAATAATAATAGTAATAAAAGTAAGCTCTGTTTTCTAAGCAAAAATGAAGCTTATTTTGTGTGTTATATGAGCGTTTTCTCATTTCTATGCAAGAGATCATCTGTGATCTGTGTTTTTAGGCAAGAAATTGAATAAAATTAATAACTCATTTTAAAACTGGTATAATAACATTTACTATACAAAAGTTAATAATAATAATAATAATAATAATAGTAATAAATGAAATAATAATAATAATAGTAATAATAATAATAATAATAATAATAATAATAATAATAATAATAATAATGATAATAATACTTATAATAATGAATTTCTTTCTAAATTAAAGCTTAGTTTTTCTAAGCAAAAATGATGCTTATTTTGTGTTATCTGAGCGTTTTCTCATTTCTATGCAAGAGATCATCTGTAATCTGTGTTTTTAGGCAAGAAATTGTCTAAAACTAATAACTCATTTTAAAACAGGTATAAAAACATTTACTATACAAAAGTTATAATCGGTTTTTAATAATAATAATATTAATAATAATAATAATAATAATAATAATAATAATAATAATAGTAATAATAATAATAATAAAAATAATAATAATAGTAGTAATAAAAGTAAGCTTAGTTTTCTAAGCAAAAATGAAGCTTATTTTGTGTTATATGAGCGTTTTCTCATTTCTATGCAAAAGATCATGTGTGATCAGTGTTTTTAGGCAATCTTAGCCATTTTATAGCTTTTAGGCAAGAAATTGGCTAAAATTAATCACTCATTTTAAAACTGGTATAAAAACAATACTATACAAAATTTATAATCGATTTTTAATAATAACAATAATAATAATAATAATAATAATAATAATAATAATAATAATAATAATAATAACAATAATAATAATAATAATAATAATAATAATAACAATAATAATAATAAAAATAATAATAATAGTAATAAAAGTAAGCTTAGTTTTCTAAGCAAAAATGAAGCTTATTTTGTGTGTTATATGAATGTTTTCTCATTTCTATGCAAGAAATCATCTGTGATCTGTGTTTTTAGGCAAGAAATTGTCTAAAATTAATACCTCATTTTAAAACTGGTATAAAAACATTTACTATACAAAAGTTAATAATAATAATAATAATAATAATAATAATAATAATAATAACAATAATAATAATAATAATAATAATAATAATAATAACAATAATAATAATAACAATAATAATAATAAAAATAATAATAATAGTAATAAAAGTAAGCTTAGTTTTCTAAGCAAAAATGAAGCTTATTTTGTGTGTTATATGAGTGTTTTCTCATTTCTATGCAAGAAATCATCTGTGATCTGTGTTTTTAGGCAAGAAATTGTCTAAAATTAATAACTCATTTTAAAACTGGTATAAAAACATTTACTATACAAAAGTTAATAATAATAATAATAACAATAATAATAATAATAATAATAATAATAATAATAGTAATAGTAACAAAAGTAATAATAATAATAATACTTTTAATAAAGAAAAATGGAGCTTATTTTGTGTGTTACATGAGCGTTTTCTCATTTCTATGCAAAAGATCATGTGTGATGTGTGTTTTTAGGCAATCTAAGCCATTTTATAGTTTTTAATATTTAACAAAAATTTGCTTTAAAATAAAATGTTTGAAAAACTGAAATTAAACTAAATTAATTGTGTCTAACACTTTAGTAGAGGAAAAAGGAGGAGACATAAAAGTCACTAAAGTCTTAGAGTTGTCTTTAGTCGTCATATTAATAACAATAACATTTATAATAACGATACTAGTAGTACTAAATTTGCTTATATGCAAGCGCTTAATTAAGGTAACAGTTTTTTTGTTTTTTGCTTATATCTCGAAAACAGTTACTCCTATCAATTTTTATCTTTCTTTTAAAATTAAAGCTGATAAAATTTCCTACAAAATAGTTATTTGCATTTTTCATGTAAGACTAACCATAAGCGAGATATAAGTTTAAAAATTATTAATACTTAAAAAAAAGTGCTTTAACAGAAAATGTTTTGTGATTTAAAATACACTTAATTTATTGGGTCCAATACTTTATTAGAAGAAAAAGGAGGTGACATAAAAGTCGCTGAAGTCTTCAGAGTCGTTTTTAAATGCTGCATTTTCGTCTTCCTCTCAAACATTGAAAACTGAATTGCATTTTTGTTCAGTAACTGTAACAGTTTTTACTTTGGATTTTTGTTTATATCTCGAAAACAATTACTCCTATCAATTTTTATCTTTCTTTCAAAATTAAAGCTGATAAAATTTCCTACAAAATAGTTATTTGCATTTCTCATGTAGGACTAACCATAAGCGAGATATAAGTTTGAAAATAATTAATATTTAAAAAAAAAGTGCTTTAACAGAAAATGTTTTGTAATTTAAAATACACTTAATTTATTAGGTCCAATACTTTATTAGAAAAAAAAGGAGGTGACATATAAGTCACTGAAGTCTTCAGAGTCGATTTTAAATGCTGCATTTTCGTCTTCGTCTCAAACACTGAAAAATGAATTACATTTTTGTTCAGTAACAGTTACAGTTTTCTTATTGGTTTTTTGCTTATATCTCTAAAACAGTTACTCCTATCAATTTTTATCTTTCTTTCAAAATTAAAGCTGATAAAATTTCCTACAAAATAGTTATTTACATTTTTTTTGTAAGACCAACCATAAGCGAGTTATAGAGTTGGATATAAATGATCTTTAACAAAAATTTGCTTTAAAATATAATGTTTGAAAAACCGCAATTAAACTAAATTAATTGAGTCTAACACTTTAGTATAGGAAAAAGGAGAAGACATAAAAGTCACCAAAGTCTTCAGAGTCGTTTTTAGTCGTCATATTAATAACAATAACATTAATAATAATAATAATGCTGCATTTTCGTCTTCGTCTCAAACATTGAAAACTGAATTACATTTTTGTTCAGTAACAGTTACAGTTTTCTTATTGGTTTTTTGCTTATATCTCGAAAACAGTTACTCCTATCAATTTTTATCTTTCTTTCAAAATTAAAGCTGATAAAATTTCCTACAAAATGGTTATTTGCATTTTTCTTGTAGGACCAACCATAAGCGAGTTATAGAGTTAGATATAAATAATATTTAACAAAAACTTGCTTTAAAATAAAATGTTTGAAAAACTAAAATTAAACTAAATTAATTGTGTCTAACACTTTAGTAGAGGAAAAAGGAGAAGACATAAATGTCACTAAAGGTTTCAGAATCGTCTTTAGTCGTCATATTAATAACAATAACATTAATAATAATAATACTAATAGCACTAAATTTGCTTACATGCAAACGCTTAATTAAGGTAACAGTTTTTTGCTTTCTTGCTTATATTTCGAAAATAGTTATTTATATCAATTTTTATCTTTTTACTAAAATTAAAGCTGATGAAATTTTCTACAAAATAGTTATTTGCATTTTTCATGTAAGACTAACCATAAGCGAGATATAAGTTTAAAAATTATTAATATTTAAAAAAAAGTGCTTTAACAGAAAATGTCTTGTGATTTAAAATATACTTAATTTATTGGGTCCAATACTTTATTAGAAGAAAAAGGAGGTGACATAAAAGTCGCTGAAGTCTTCAGAGTCGTTTTTAAATGCTGCATTTTCGACTTCGTCTCAAACATTGAAAACTGAATTACATTTTTGTTCAGTAACTGTAACAGTTTTTACTTTGGTTTTTTGCTTATATCTCGAAAACAATTACTCCTATCAATTTTTATCTTTCTTTCAAAATTAAAGCTGATAAAATTTCCTACAAAATAGTTATTTGCATTTCTTTTGAAAGACCAACCATAAGCGAGTTATAGAGTTGGATATAAATAATCTTTAACAAAAATTTGCTTTAAAATAAAATGTTTGAAAAACTAAAATTAAACTAAATTAATTGTGTCTAACACTTTAGTAGAGGAAAAAGGAGAAGACATAAAGGTCACTAAAGTCTTCAGAGTCGTTTTTAGTCGTCATATTAATAACAATAACATTAATAATAATAATACCAATAGTACTAAATTTGCTTATATGCAAGCGCTTAATTAAGGTAACTGTTTTTTGGTTTCTAGCTTATATCTCGAAAACAGTTACTCCTATCAATTTTTATCTTTTTATTAAAATTAAAGCTGATAAAATTTCCTACAAAATAGTTATTTGCATTTTTCATGTACGACTAACCAAAATTTGCTTTAAAATAAAATGTTTGAAAAACTGAAATTAAACTAAATTAATTGTGCCTAACACTTTAGTGGAGAAAAAAGGAGAAGACATAAAAGTCTCTAAAGGTTTTAGAATCGTCTTTAGTCGTCATATTAATAACAATAACATTAATAATAATAAAACTAATAGTACTAAATTTGCTTATATGCAAACGCTGAATTAAGGTAATAGTTTTTTGGTTTCTTGCTTATATCTCGAAAACAGTTACTCCCATCAATTTTTATCTTTTTTTCAAAATTAAAGCTGATAACATTTCCTACAAAATAGTTATTTGCATTTTTTTGTAGGACCAACCATAAGCGAGTTATAGAGTTGGATATAAATAATCTTTAACAAAAATTTGCTTTAAAATAAAATGTTTGAAAAACCGATATTAAACTAAATTAATTGGGTCTAACACTTTAGTATAGGAAAAAGGAGAAGACATAAAAGTCACCAAAGTCTTCAGAGTTGTTTTTAGTACTAAATTTGCTTATATGCAAGCGCTTAATTAAGGTAACAGTTTTTTGGTTTCTTGCTTATATCTTGAAAACAGTTACTCCTATCAACTTTTATCTTTTTACTAAAATTAAAGCTGATAAAATTTCCTACAAAATAGTTATTTGCATTTTTCATGTAGGACTAACCATAAGCGAGATATAAGTTTGAAAATAATTAATATTTAAAACAAAAGTGCTTTAACAGAAAATGCCTTGTGATTTAAAATACACTTAATTTATTGGGTCCAATACTTTATTAGAAGAAAAAGGAGGTGACATAAAAGTCGCTGAAGTCTTCAGAGTCGTTTTTAAAAGCTGCATTTTCGTCTTCCTCTCAAACATTGAAAACTGAATTACATTTTTTTCAGTAACTGTAACAGTTTTTACTTTGGTTTTTTGCTTATATCTCGAAAACAATTACTCCTATTAATTTTTATCTTTCTTTCAAAATTAAAGCTGATAAAATTTTCTACAAAATAGTTATTTGCATTTTTTTTGTAAGACCAACCATAAGCGAGTTATAGAGTTGGATATAAATAATCTTTAACAAAAATTTGCTTTAAAATATAATGTTTGAAAAACCGAAATTAAACTAAATTAATTGAGTCTAAAACTTTAGTATAGGAAAAAGGAGAAGACATAAAAGTCACCAAAGTCTTCAGAGTCGTTTTTAGTCGTCATATTAATAACAATAACATTAATATTAATAATAATGCTGCATTTTTGTCTTCGTCTCAAACATTGAAAACTGAATTACATTTTTGTTCAGTAACAGTTACTGTTTTCTTATTGGTTTTTTGCTTATATCTCGAAAACAGTTACTCCTGTCAATTTTTGTCTTTCTTTCAAAATTAAAGCTGATAAAATTTCCTACAAAATAGTTATTTGCATTTTTCTTGTAGGACCAACCATAAGCGAGTTATAGAGTTGGATATAAATAATATTTAACAAAAACTTGCTTTAAAATAAAATGTTTGAAAAACTAAAATTAAACTAAATTAATTGTGTCTAACACTTTAGTAGAGGAAAAAGGAGAAGACATAAAGGTCACTAAAGGTTTCAGAGTCGTCTTTAGTCGTCATATTAATAACAATAACATTAATAATAATACTAATAGTACTAAATTTGCTTACATGCAAACGCTTAATTAAGGTAACAGTTTTTTGGTTTCTTGCTTATATCTCGAAAACAGTTACTTATATCAATTTTTATCTTTTTATTAAAATTAAAGATGATAAAATTTTCTACAAAATAGTTATTTGCATTTTTCATGTAAGACTAACCATAAGCGAAATATAAGTTTAAAAATTATTAATATTTAAAAAAAAAGTGCTTTAACAGAAAATGTCTTGTGATTTAAAATACACTTAATTTATTGGGTCCAATACTTTATTAGAAGAAAAAGGAGGTGACATAAAAGTCGCTGAAGTCTTCAGAGTCGTTTTTAAATGCTGCATTTTCGTCTTCGTCTCAAACATTGAAAACTGAATTACATTTTTGTTCAGTAACTGTAACAGTTTTTACTTTGGTTTTGTTTTTTGCTTATATCTCGAAAACTATTACTCCTATCAATTTTTATCGTTCTTTTAAAATTAAAGCTGATAAAATTTCCTACAAAATAGTTATTTGCATTTCTTTTGTAAGACCAACCATAAGCGAGTTATAGAGTTGGATATAAATAATCTTTAACAAAAATTTGCTTTAAAATAAAATGTTTGAAAAACCGAAATTAAACTAAATTAATTGAGTCTAACACTTTAGTATAGGAAAAAGGAGAAGACATAAAAGTCACCAAAGTCTTCAGAGTCGTTTTTAGTCGTCATATTAATAACAATAACATTAATAATAATAATACTAATAGTACTAAATTTGCTTATATGCAAGCGCTTTATTAAGGTAACAGTTTTTTGGTTTCTTGCTTATATCTCGAAAACAGTTACTCCTATCAATTTTTATCATTTTACTAAAATTAAAGCTGATAAAATTTCCTACAAAATAGTTATTTGTATTTTTCTTGTAGGACCAAGCATAAGCGAGTTATAGAGATAGATATAAATAATATTTAACAAATATTTGCTTTAAAATAAAATGTTTGAAATACTGAAATTAAACTAAATTACTTGTGTCTAACACTTTAGTATAGGAAAAATGAGAAGACATAAAAGTCACCAAAGTCTTCAGAGTCGTTTTTAGTCGTCATATTAATAACAATAACATTAATAATAATAATACTAATAGTACTAAATTTGCTTATATGTAAGCGCTTTATTAAGGTAACAGTTTTTTGGTTTCTTGCTTATATCTCGAAAACAGTTACTCCTATCAATTTTTATCTGTTTACTAAAATTAAAGCTGATAAAATTTCCTACAAAATAGTTATTTGCATTTTTCATGTAGGACTAACCATAAGCGAGATATAAGTTTGAAAATAATTAATATTTAAAGAAAAAGTGCTTTAACAGAAAATGTCTTGTGATTTAAAATCCACTTAATTTATTGGGTCCAATACATTATTAGAAAAAAAAGGAGGTGACTTAAAAGTCACTGAAGTCTTCAGAGTCGTTTTTAAATGCTGCATTTTCGTCTTCGTCTCAAACTTTGAAAACTGAATTACATTTTTGTTTAGTAACTGTAACAGTTTTTACTTTGGTTTTTTGCTTATATCTCGAAAACAATTACTCCTATCAATTTTTATCTTTCTTCCAAAATTAAAGCTGATAAAATTTCCTACAAAATAGTTATTTGCATTTTTCTTGTAGGACCAACCATAAGCGAGTTATAGAGTTGGATATAAATAATATTTAACAAAAACTTGCTTTAAAATAAAATGTTTGAAAAACTAAAAAATAAAATTTCCTACAAAATAGTAATTTGCATTTTTTATGTAGGACTAACCATAAGCGAGATATAAGTTTGAAAATAATTAATATTTAAAAAAAAAGTGCTTTAACACAAAATGTCTTGTGATTTAAAATACACTTAATTTATTGGGTCCAATATTTTATTAGAAGAAAATGGAGGTGACATAAAAGTCACCAAAGTCTTGAGAGTCGTTCTTAGTCGTCATATTAATAACAATAACATTAATAATAATAATACTAATAGTACTAAATTTGCTTATATGCAAGCGCTTAATTAAGGTAACAGTTTCTTGCTTATATCTCGAAAACTTACATTTTTGTTCAGTAACTGTAACAGTTTTTACTTTGGTTTTTTGCTTATATCTCGAAAACAATTACTCCTATCAATTTTTATCTTTCTTTCAAAATTAAAGCTGATAAAATTTCCTACAAAATAGTTATTTGCATTTCTTTTGTAAGACCAACCATAAGCGAGTCATAGAGTTGGATATAAATAATCTTTAACAAAAATTTGCTTTAAAATATAATGTTTGAAAAACCGAAATTAAACTAAATTAATTGAGTCTAACACTTTAGTATAGGAAAAAGGAGAAGACATAAAAGTCACCAAAGTCTTCAGAGTCGTTTTTAGTCGTCATATTAATAACAATAACATTAATAATAATAATAATGCTGCATTTTCGTCTTCGTCTCAAACATTGAAAACTGAATTACATTTTTGTTCAATAACAGTTACAGTTTTCTTATTGGTTTTTTGCTTATATCTCGAAAACAGTTACTCTTATCAATTTTTATCTTTCTTTTAAAATTAAAGTTGATAAAATTTCCTACAAAATGGTTATTTGCATTTTTCTTGTAGGACCAACCATAAGCGAGTTATAGAGTTGGATATAAATAATATTTAACAAAAACTTGCTTTAAAATAAAATGTTTGAAAAACTAAAAAATAAAATTTCCTACAAAATAGTTATTTGCATTTCTTTTGTAAGACCAACCATAAGCGAGTTATAGAGTTGGATATAAATAATCTTTAACGAAAATTTGCTTTAAAATATAATGTTTGAAAAACCGAAATTAAACTAAATTAATTGTGTCTAACACTTTAGTAGAGGAAAAAGGAGAAGACATAAAGGTCACTAAAGGTTTCAGAGTCGTCTTTAGTCGTCATATTAATAACAATAACATTAATAATAATACTAATTGTACTAAATTTGCTTACATGCAAACGCTTAATTAAGGTAACAGTTTTTTGGTTTCTTGCTTATATCTGGAAAACAGTTACTTATATCAATTTTTATCTTTTTACTAAAATTAAATATTGCAGTTTGTATTAAAACAAAATATTTTCGTTGATTCTTTGTTAGAAGCAGCAAACCTAACATTAAAGAATCTGAAAACTTTGTATTCGGACACAAACCACCGAATTTTGTATCAGTTTAGACAAAAACGGTTGATTTTCGACAATATTTTGCTTTGAACAATAAAACATATATCAAACTGGCTAAAAACGTCTTATTTTAGCACAAAACAAATGATTTGCGTTATAGTCTTAAAGCTGATTCATGCCACAGTTTGGATAAAAACCAAATATTGTTGTTAATTCATTGTTACAAACAAGAAACCTTACATCAAAGAAACTGAAAACCCCTTATTCAGGCACAGAAATTCGAATTACGTTTCAGTCTGGACAAAAACTGCTTATTTTAGACGATCTTTTGTCTTGAACACGAAAACTTACATTAAAAAGATTAAAAACGTCTTATTCTGGCTGAAAACTGCAAATTGTATATTACTCTAGATAAAAGCAATTTATCCTGATTACTCCTTTACTTAGAATAGAGTAAACTTGTATAAAACATAATGAAAACTTTAAATTTCGTCTCAAAGAAATAATTTACGTTATAGTTTTGACCACCACTGTTTATTTCAAACGAATTTATGATTCGAAACTAATGAACTTTTATGGGGCAGATGCAAAACCACATATTACCATATAAAGCGTTGTTTTAAAGCAAAGTATTACCTTTTGCAACAAGAAATTTCACGTCAAAGAAACTGAAAACTTCGTATCCATGCATAAATATCGAATTACGTATCAGTTTAAGCAAATACAGCTTATTTTAAACGATTCCTTGCTATAAACAAGAAAAATTTTATCAAGCATATTGAAAACGTCTTATTCTCGAAAATAAGAGCAAATTATGTATCAGTTTTAACAAAAGCGGATTACTCTGTTTGATTCTATGCTTAGAGTAGAGTAAACTACTATAAAACGTAATGAAAACTCTATATTCAAGCTCAAAAGAACAAATTACGTTATAGTTTTGGCAAAAAAAAAATATTTCGGACGATTTCATACTTTGAAGTAAGCAAACTTTAATTGAACAAGTGCAAAAGCTAATACTTTGCTTTAAAATAACGATTTATGTGGTAATATGGTATTTTGCATCTGTCGTATAAAAGTTTATTCGTTTCGCTCCATTGAATCATTCGAAATAAATTATTTTGACACAACAACAACGAAAGTAATTTGTTTTTGTTTAAACTGTATCATAAGTCGCTTTTATAAAACGAACCAAGACGTTTGGCATTTGTTTAGTGAAAGTTTTCTCGTTTGGGGGCATAAAATCGTTTGAAATTAACAGTTCTGGTCAAAACTATAACGTAAATTATTTCTTTGAGACGAAATTTAAAGTTTTCATTAAGTTTTAT
Organism: Tribolium castaneum; assembly: GCF_031307605.1. Lineage (NCBI taxonomy): Eukaryota > Metazoa > Arthropoda > Insecta > Coleoptera > Tenebrionidae > Tribolium > Tribolium castaneum. The sequence goes on along the minus strand of NC_087394.1, from coordinate 20,003,406 downwards.
ACAAGTTTGCTCTATTCTAAGCAAAGGAGTAATCAGGATAAACTGCTTTTATCCAAAGTAATACATAATTTGCAGTTTTGAGCCAGAATAAGACGTTTTTAATATTTTTAATGTAAGTTTTCGTGTTCAAAAGAAAGAGTCGTCTAAAATAAGCAATTTGTGTCTAGACTGAAACGTAATTTGATTTTCTGGGCCTGAATAAGAGGTTTTCAGTTTCTTTGATGTAAGGTTTTTTGTTTGTAACAATGAATAAACGAAAATCATTGGTTTTAATCCAAACTGTGACATAAATCGTTTTTTAAAGGCGAAATCAGACGTTTTGTCTCTGTTCAGTGAAAGTATACTGGTTTCAAAGCATAGAATCGTTTGAAATTAACAGTTCTCGTCAAGACTATAACGCAAATCTTTAAAGTGAAACAAAGAAATAATTTACGTTATAGTTTTGACCAGAACTGTTAATTTCAAACGATTTTATGCCCCCAAACGAGAAAACTTTCACTAAACAGATGCCAAACGTCTTAGTTCGTTTTATAAAAGCGACTTATGTTACAGTTTAAACAAAAACAAATTATTTTCGTTGTTGTTGTGTCAAAATAATTTATTTCGAATGATTCAATGAAGAGAAACGAGTAAACTTTTATAGGACAGATGCAAAATACCATATTACCACATAAATCGTTATTTTAAAGCAAAGTATTAGCTTTTGCACTTGTTCAATTAAAGTTTGCTTACTTCGAAGTATGTAATCGTCAGAAATATTTTTTTTTTGCCAAAACTATAACGTAATTTGTTCTTTTGAGCTTGAATATAGAGTTTTCATTACGTTTTATAGTAGTTTACTCTACTCTAAGCATAGAATCAAACAGAGTAATCCGCTTTTGTTAAAACTGATACATAATTTGCTCTTATTTTCGAGGATAAGACGTTTTCAATATGCTTGATAATATTTTTCTTGTTTATAGCAAGGAATCGTTTAAAATAAGCTGTATTTGCTTCAACTGATACGTAATTCGATATTTATGCATGGATACGAAGTTTTCAGTTTCTTTGACGTGAAATTTCTTGTTGCAAAAGGTAATACTTTGCTTTAAAACAACGCTTTATATGGTAATATGTGGTTTTGCATCTGCCCCATAAAAGTTCATTAGTTTCGAATCATAAATTCGTTTGAAATAAACAGTGCTGGTCAAAACTATAACGTAAATTATTTCTTTGAGACGAAATTTGAAGTTTTCATTAAGTTTTATACAAGTTTACTCTATTCTAAGTAAAGGAGTAATCAGGATAAATTGCTTTTATCTAGAGTAATATATAATTTGCAGTTTTCAGCCAGAATAAGACGTTTTTAATCTTTTTAATGTAAGTTTTCGTGTTCAAGACAAAAGATCGTCTAAAATAAGCAGTTTTTGTCCAGACTGAAACGTAATTCGAATTTCTGTGCCTGAATAAGGGGTTTTCAGTTTCTTTGATGTAAGGTTTCTTGTTTGTAACAATGAATTAACAAAAATAATTGGTTTTTATCCAAACTGTGGCATGAATCAGCTTTAAGACTATAACGCAAATCTTTTGTTTTGTGCTAAAATAAGACGTTTTTAGTCAGTTTGATATAAGTTTTCTTGTTCAAAGCAAAATATTGTCGAAAATCAACCGTTTTTGTCTAAACTGATACAAAATTCGGTGGTTTGTGTCCGAATACAAAGTTTTCAGATTCTTTAATGTTAGGTTTGCTGCTTCTAACAAAGAATCAACGAAAATATTTTGTTTTAATACAAACTGCAATATAAAATGTCTTTATAGGACAAAACATGATGTTTGGCATCTGTTTAATAAAAATTTACTCGTTTGGAAGCATAGAATCATTCCAAATAAGCTATTCTCGTCGAAACTATAATGTAATTAGTATTTTGTGCTAGAATACAGCGTTTTTGTTAGATTTATTAACAATTTTGTCTATTTTAAGCAATGAAACGAATAGGATTAGCTGCCTTTATCTAAAGTGATACATAAATTGCTCTTTTATGCCAGATTAATACGTTTTTAGTCTGTTCGATGTAAGTTTTCTTGTTCAAAGCAATAGATCGTCTAAAATAAGCCGTTTTTGTTTGAACTGATGAACAATTCAGACTGAGAGTCAACAAAAATAATTTATTTTAATCCAAACTGATACTTTTTGACCCAATAAGAGTCCTATAAGAGTCCGAGATACGCCGTTCTCGTCAAGTCTATAACGTAATTCGTTTTTTTGTGTCAGAATACGACGTTTTCTGTCTGTTTAATATAAGTTTTTAATAATAATAATAATAATAATAATAATAATAATAATAATAATAATAACAATAATAATAATAATAATTATAATAATAATAATAATAATAATAATAAAAATAATACTAATAATAGTAATAATAATAATAATAATAATAAAAATAATAATAGTAATAAAAGTAAGCTTAGTTTTCTAAGCAAAAATGAAGCTTATTTTGTGTTATATGAGCGTTTTCTCATTTCTATGCAAGAAATCATCTGTGATCTGTGTTTTTAGGCAAGAAATTGTCTAAAATTAATAACTCATTTTAAAACTGGTATAAAAACATTTACTATACAAAAGTTAATAATAATAATAATAATAATAAGAATAATAATAATAATAATAAAAATAATAATAATAGTAATAAAAGTAAGCTTAGTTTTCTAAGCAAAAATGAAGCTTATTTTGTGTGTTATATGAGCGTTTTCTCATTTCTATGCAAGAGATCATCTGTGATCTGTGTTTTTAGGCAAGAAATTGAATAAAATTAATAACTCATTTTAAAACTGGTATAAAAACATTTACTATACAAAAGTTAATAATAATAATAATAATAATAATAATAATAAATGAAATTAATAATAATAATAATAATAATAATAATAATAATATTAATAATAATAATAGTAATAATGATAATAATACTTATAATAATGAATTTCTTTCTAAATAAAAGCTTAGTTTTTCTAAGCAAAAATGATGCTTATTATGTGTTATCTGAGCGTTTTCTCATTTCTATGCAAGAGATCATCTGTGATCTGTGTTTTTAGGCAAGAAATTTTCTAAAATTAATAACTCATTTTAAAACTGGTATAAAAATATTTACTATACAAAAGTTATAATCGGTTTTTAATAATAATAATATTAATAATAATAATAATAATATTAATAATAATAATAATAATAATAGTAATAATAATAATAATAAAAATAATAATAATAGTAGTAATAAAAGTAAGCTTAGTTTTCTAAGCAAAAATGAAGCTTATTTTGTGTTATATGAGCGTTTTCTCATTTCTATGCAAATGATCATGTGTGATCAGTGTTTTTAGGCAATCTTAGCCATTTTATAGTTTTTAGGAAAGAAATTGGCTAAAATTAATCACTCATTTTAAAACTGGTATAAAAACAATACTATACAAAAGTTATAATCGGTTTTTAATAATAATAATAATAATAATAATAATAATAATAATAATAATAATAATAACAATAATAATAATAATAACAATAATAATAATAATAATAATAATAACAATAATAATAATAATAATAATAATAAAAATAATAATAATAGTAATAAAAGTAAGCTTAGTTTTCTAAGCAAAAATGAAGCTTATTTTGTGTGTTATATGAGTGTTTTCTTATTTCTATGCAAGAAATCATCTGTGATCTGTTTTTTTAGGCAAGAAATTGTCTAAAATTAAAAACTCATTTTAAAACTGTTATAAAAACATTTACTATACAAAAGTTAATAATAATAATAATAACAATAATAATAATAATAATAATAATAATAGTAATAGTAACAAAAGTAATAATAATAATAATACTTTTAATAAAGAAAAATTGAGCTTATTTTGTGTGTTACATGAGCGTTTTCTCATTTCTATGCAAAAGATCATGTGTGATGTGTGTTTTTAGGCAATCTAAGCCATTTTAAAATTTTTAATATTTAACAAAAATTTGCTTTAAAATAAAATGTTTGAAAAACTGAAATTAAACTAAATTAATTGTGTCTAACACTTTAGTAGAGGAAAAAGGAGGAGACATAAAAGTCACTAAAGTCTTAGAGTTGTCTTTAGTCGTCATATTAATAACAATAACATTTATAATAACGATACTAGTAGTACTAAATTTGCTTATATGCAAGCGCTTAATTAAGGTAACAGTTTTTTTGTTTTTTGCTTATATCTCGAAAACAGTTACTCCTATCAATTTTTACTTTTTCACCAAAATTAAAGGTGATAAAATTTCCTACAAAATAGTTATTTGCATTTTTCATGTAGAACTAACCATAAGCGGGATATAAGTTTGAAAATAATTAATAATTAAAAAAAAGTGTTTTAACAGAAAATGTCTTGTGATTTTTAATACACTTAATTTATTGGGTCCAATACTTTATTAGAAGAAAAAGGAGGTGACATAAAAGTCACTGAAGTTTTCAGAGCCGATTTTAAATGCTGCATTTTCGTCTTCGTCTCAAACATTGAAAACTGAACTACATTTTTGTTCAGTAAAGTAGATAACGAATGGGGGGACAACACAACACAACCTTGACCTTGAGTTTGACCCCGCCTATTTTCCCTCTCTTTCTTTCAAGGCCACTCGTTCTCTCTCTTACTTTTCAAGGCCAACCCCTCCCACTTCCCCCACCACTTCAAGGCCAAGGCATTATTGGACCTTGATGTTTTCAAGGTCAAGGTTATTCATGCTACTCCCCACTTTTTCAAGGCCAACAACTCCTCACTCATTCAAGATGAATCGCGCAATTGTCCTTACTCATTTTCCACCCCAAACTGTATAAAAGATAATGTGTTGTGTTGTGTAATACAGTTCTTGTGTATATCTACTATAACAAGAAATTCTTTAAAAATGGAACCCATCAGAAAAAGTTCTATTTATAATACTCCTGGTAAGTTTAATATTTTTTAGTAGTTTAGTTGGAAATAATTTTTTTTCAGAGGATATCATAGTTTGTCCATACGACAAAAACCACATTCTTCTTTGGTTTCGGCTCGAAAGGCACATATGGAAGTGCCATCGGGCCGATAAGGAAAAACAAAGGGCCTTACATGAAGTGATGATGAAGGAAGAAGAGGAGAACTGGGATCATTTCAATGAGCCCAGCTACCTCGACTTCCTGAAATCTAAAAAAATTCATAATGTCAAAAAACAAAGATCCTCATGTGAAGTGATGATGAAGGAAGAAGAGGAGAACTGGGATCATTTCAATGAGCCCAGCTACCTCGACTTCTTAAAATCTAAAAGGAATCATAATGCCTTAAATTAAAGAAGTAAGTTTTATTGAATCTTTTTCAACAGTAATTTATTGTGAATTTTTTTAGGGTCGGGGTTCTTTCGTAAAAATAGTGTAGAATAAGTTTAGCAAAGTAGTAGTAGTCGTAGTAAACTGTAAATATTATATTATTGTATAAAAAAATAAAAGTTGTAAAAAAAAGCTACATGTTTTTATGTACACCTATTTCAACCTACTGATACAAGTAAGTGTGACCTGCAAGCAGAGAGTCGCTCACTGTTTCAAGACCACTCATTCCCTCTTTATCTTTGATGTTTTCATCTCACTTTTTCTCATTATCTCACTTTTTCAAGGCCACAATATTGATGCATTTTCATTCAAGGTTAAAAAGTGGGGGTATAGTTAATATATAGAATTTAGTACAAGTTTGATAGCAGTCAGTACTGATTTAATCCTCCGAGAAATAATAATATAAAAAAGTGCATATATCTGTGTTAATGTCTAAGAGTATTCGCTGCTGGGTCATGGATGTATTGAATCGAATCGCTCGATGCGGACAGAAGCCCATTTTAAAAGCTGGTGAGCTAGAGTTGAACACAAGATTCCGCATACATAATATTAGACGCACAAAGTCTCTGTTCGGAAATTCAGTGCTTGTTGAGTTGGACAATTATGCAGTGTTTCTGCCGAGAAGAATAAGTGATTATTTAACTGAGGAGAAAATTGATGAGTTATTACGAGATCCACGTCCACTATATTTAATATATTTGGGAAAAGAAGATGCTAGAATCCCGACATCTGCACATTGTTTTGAGTTTCAACGTGTTGATGATGAAATATTAGGTGAGTGAACATACTGTAAAATGGAGGATGAAAAGAAATTAAAGAAATGTATATTTCATTTACAGTTAACGAGAGTGCCGAAGAGTAGGATGAAATTATCGGAAAAAGACTTATGTGTGTGAAGTAGTGTGCGTTTTGTGCTAGTGATAGTTTCTTAAAATAAATGAATAAAAATCATGTGTCTAGACGATGGACAATATGAAAAATGTTTATACGAGTGTTTTGATAAAAGACTGTTATCATATAAGAACTGGGTACATTCATACCCATCTCCATGGAGTTTAGCAAAAGCGGGATTGTTTTATATTCAAATATCTGATTGTACCCAGTGTTTTGTTTGTGGAGTAATAATTTCACGATGGGAAAAAAGTGATGATGCGTTTATGGAGCATAAAAAACATTCTCCAAAATGTGGATATGTGAAATTGCTTTCCACAGACAAAACTACAATTCAAAAATTCAAATTAGTTACTAAAAATAGCATTGTTGTAGTTTTATTTTTTATAGTATTTGTATTCATGTATTATTTATGTGCGTCTTCTTATGCATAGGTAATGTGATGCAGACTTGTTAACCTTGATCAGTGTCGGGCGCGCGCCAAAGGCGAGGTAAACTAAAGGTTTCAAGAGACGTCTTGATTTAATTAGTTTATAATTAAATAAGTGGTAGAATAATATGGAGGATTTATAATAGATTTAAGGATATTTAATGTACTACCTATAATATTGATGAAATAAAGTGTTTTAATTGATTCCTTTTAGTTTATTTTATTAAAAAAAAACAATTCATAATAATAATTATCTATGTAATATCCGATGAATTAATCCAAGAGTTATGAGTTTTATCCATTCCACTCCACTTGACGAATAAACGGTTACCTTTCTTTCGTAAAACTTTCTCAACGAGATATACATTCGGATATTTAACTTTTTGTAATTCTTCAGTGTAGAAACCCCCTCGTATTGTTTCTCCAGAAACATCTTGTAGCAAATAAGTTCTAGGATTAGTATTTTGAATCTTCGAAACTGTAAATACTTCATTACTCCAATTTGGGGTGTACCCTTTCTTAAAAAGATGTCGATGTTTACTAATTCGAACAAAATCACCAACTTGAAATTTGGGTTTATAAATGTCCATTGTTTTAAGATGACTATAAACTTGATCCAAAACTTTGCGTTCGTTTTTCTTATTTATTGAAATCGGTTTTAAACCAGTAGTCCCATGTCTGGTATTATTGTATTTTTTTATTATGTCAGGTAAAATGTTTATCCAGTTGTAGTGACCTTGCACCGAAAATTCTTTATACATCATTCCCTTGATTGTTCGATTCACGCGCTCGACAACACTACTTTTTAAATTCGAATAAGAACTGTAGTGATTAATTTTGTATTTATTCATTAATTGTTGAAAATGTTTATTGTAAAACTCCTTTCCCAGATCTGTTTGAATGTTTTTAGGAACGTTACGTCGAGTTTTTAAAATTTCACTCATTGCATTTACAACACTTAAAGCCGACTTATTCTTTAATGGAACAGCCCATACAAATTTAGAAAAAACATTGATAACCATTAAGATATACTTAAAGCCTTTATTGACGCGTGAATATGGTATCATTTCAACCAGATCGAGTTGCAATAAATCATTTAAACCTTTCACTATCACACGTCGTCTTTTAAAGTTCACTCTCGCCGGTGCATGTAGTTCATTAACAACTTGACGCTTAATATTTAAATCACTACGCTTCATGGTGGATTGGTACTTTTAAAACTATTTCTATATATATCGGTTTAGCTTCTGATGTTTTGGGTCCATATTTAAATGATAGTTTGTCACCTTCACGTAAAATTTGACCAATTAAATTCGTAGTTTGTTTCGAATTAATTAATGCAATCCACCCGCTCGATGGATTACCATTTACAGACGTAATCGTTGCTTCTTTTAATGGGAAAATATAATTCGTACCAATATTAAATAATACAAAAAGTTTTTTAGCTGGATCCAGTGTCCCAAAGAGTGAGATTGTGGTATATGAGAAAGATTTGACACGTTGTAAAGTTGTCCGAATTCTGTGTTCACTAATGTGTTCACCAAATTTATCTAATGTCATATTCTTGTCTATTGAATGAATAAAGTATGTAGAAATACTAACTATAAAATATAATGTGTTTGCAATATATACAAGTCGTCTCTAAATTATTAACGAATTATTTTCGATTCACGCAATTCTGTTATGATGCGATTGATTTCATTCATATGATTATTATTACCAGCTACTGTCGATGATAATAAAAGACGTAGTCTATTTACGAGTGTGTTGGGATTTTTGTAGGGAACAAATTCTAAATTTTTATCTGTTAAAGCCAATGTGCGAAGAATACTACCACCCTTAACTCTTTTTGATATTGGTTGGATACTACTTGTCGGAGTTGATTGTTCATGACCTTGAGCCTGCAATCGTTGTATTGCAGGTATGTTGCGAAGTCGCGGATACTGTTTACGTGCTGGTGGTACGAGAATTGAAAGACTACTACTGCGGCTTCGTTGCTGGACAGGAGTCGATTGACCTTGATCGGCATCAAGGCTTTCTTCAGTATCACTGTAAAATGGCGGCGACTGAGATGCACGGTGTTCCTGAAGCGGTAGTGGCTGTCTCGAGAAATGTCGAATAATTGTTTTATATTTGTTCCCTACATTCCCCAGAATTTGTGCATTTGGTTTATAGTTTTTTCTGTCTGCATTGGTTCGAATGACAATATTTCGATAAGTTTCTAAATCTGATTGAGTATAATTAGTTGGATTTTTTTTAAATAATAATTCATACAATCCAGGTGTATCAGGATAAGCTACATTTTGAACGATTACATGATCGTCTTTGAAATCAATTTCAGAATTGCCAATAAAAAATTTATTTGCCTCGGTTCCATGTCTCACACCATATTGATGATCAAATTTGTTTTCTGTGTCAATAATCATATCTTCAATGTACTGTCGAGGTAAACCGGTCCATTGTTTAAGAAAATGGCGAAATGCATCGGTTTTTGACAAATTTATTAATGTTTCTTGCAACTTTCCAATGGTCACATTCCTGAGTGATTCTCCCTCCTCTCTGGGTGTGCTAGCAGCCGCATGTTGTCGCATTAAACTGAATCGTGGATCGAGCGATGTAGTACTACGGCTTGTAGTCGTTGACTCAAAAAGTCGCTTCGCCTCCGGTTGCTTGATCTCATGATGAATTGATATTTTTTCCTGTTTTGGGACAACTTCGCGTTCATGTTTAATTTCAGAAATTAAACTTTTTATTGGATCAGTTAGAGGTTGAATATGGGTTGCGAAACGTCTTTGCGAACTTGCAATGTGTGAAGATAATGATCGTACTTTTTGTTTAACGTGTCGTCTTGCCTTATCCAGCTCTAAAGCTAAACGTTTATCCATGTCGATCGTCGACTAATAAATAAATCTTTGACAAACATTTACATTTATATTTTAATGAACTGATCAAAACCGTTACGATAACGCCCATTGTCTTGTTCAGCATCCTTATCAATAGTAACAAATCCATACGGTTTTTGCCAACACTGTGAACACATTTTCTGAAAGGTTTCAAATGACATATCTGTACCAACGTGATCATTAAAAATATGTTTTAAATTTAATACATCCTGAGGAAAGATAATTATGAAATTAGCATTATCACGAATTAATTGTTTCTGAATGGAAGAATACGTTTGGCTAATAAATATACAATCGATATTATAATGCCTACCAAAGCAAAAATAATCACGTATTATATTTTGGTTACAAGTGACTACATCATCAAATATTATTATGGAATAGGGTTTGATTTCTTTAGGAGGAGGAATTTCGGCACCATCTTCATATTCATAGTAACCGACTTTATCGAGAGGTGCCAGAACCGATTTTAAAAATTGATATTTTGGTTGTTGTAGGGTTTTTGAAAATTAGTAAATGTCTGTGAAGCGTAATCCATTTGGATGCAGCAAGAGACTTAATATCACATTTGTTTTACCACATCCAGAACGTCCAACCACTAGTCCTCTTTTTACACTATTATTGAATAAAGTATTATGTTTAGGAAACTGTTGATAGGGTACACAAACTGAATAGTCGTGGTTAGAAATTTTTAATAAATCTTTTTGTTGCACAAGTTTCATTGTTGACTTACAGAATACAAATAAAAATACTTTACACATTACATCAATTATAAATACATAATAATAATAAATACGTAGTATAAATAAATGGTTACATATCGTTACATATCTACAATAAGGTAAAATTCAATCAGTGGGTTCCACATATTTTTGCAATTCTCTAATTAGAGAATCTAAATTTCGATCTCTATCAATATCGTAATGTCCCCAGGCTAATGTATCAATTGAATTACCTAAAATGTATCGTTTATCATCGAAATTAGACAGTGCTATTTTATTCCTTAATTCGGTATACATATTATGTAAATAAGATTTGAAAACGTTCATAACACAGAAAACTGATGAAGATGAAGGATTTGTTGCAATTGCCCGATATTGTAACAGTGTTAGAGATTTATCAATTACATGTTTACTTACACCTTTAGCCTTTTTAATTACATCATTCACTGTTTGCACACAATATGCTTTGGCACCGGTGCCATAAAGTAGTACAATTGGTACACCAGCATACTCATCTTTCATTTTACCGATAACAGAGACAGTTTTAGGAATATCATGAATATTATTCTCGGGATAATTTGAAGTATCAAACCGATCGAGATTCTGTTTAATATCATTATATACGTTTTCCGTATAAATTTCTAAAATTAATGAATCCGTATCCGTATACAAAAGCTGTACATTATTTCCATACTTAACTTTAAGAAAATTATAAAAAAAGTCATACATTAAAGTTTTTGAAATTTCCAATATACTGAATCCTACATAAATAGGTTTATCATATGTTACTTGAACTTTATTCATTTCTATTGCAACTAAATTTTCAGTAAAAATAGAACAATTTTTAAATTGTGGTTTGGCTATCCATGTCTCTGCTCCATACTTGTGACCGTTTTTTTTCCAATGTGTAGCCAGTTTAATATCTACCCGATTATCGACATTTTCCATGGTTTTTCCATACACGCTATTATTCATGAGTTTAAATAAATCTTTTTCAAACTTATTTTTAGTCTGATTTCGTAATTTCGTATTTAAATCAATATATGGTTTGAGCCATGACGATTGATTGAATTTTAGTACTCTATGAATTTTTGTCAATTCTAGTCCATTTTGTAGAGCTTGTTTTAAATTTCGATAGTGTATTATGTAGTTTGTTTTAGCACATAGATTTGGAATGAGTTTCGCACATTTTCCGTTTGGTGGAATTAAATTTTCAGGTAGAAATGGCATATCATTATGAGAGTTGTGTAAATGATAAGGATAAGAGATATCTACTTCAAGGACATAACCTTCAGGTGTGGTATCAGTCAAATCCATAATACTAAGTGAATTAATTTCGTCTTGCGTTAACCAAGTAAATCCACCTAAAGGGAGTACTTCACTCATAGCCCAACCATAGAGATTTGTTGCATCGAGATATAAAATGTATGATGTCGGTTTCGAAGGGTCATAATTTGGAAGAAATTTATTATTTGCTTGAGCCGCTCGTTTAACACATGTACTAACTCCCCCACGAATCCCTTTTTTGAAAAAATGCAACATATCTATATCAGTCAATAATTCTAATTTTACATGGGTAAATTTAAGCATAGCATTCCAACTAAGAGATGGTGCTGTCACGTAATGTGCTGGATCAAGTTCATAATGCTTAAGGCACATGTTTCGAAAATTCTCAAAGACATCAGCTAATAGTAAAATATCACTTTTTAAATAGAGATCAGAATATTCGCCTAGAGTCTGACAATGGAATGTATCCCATACGGTATTAGCTCGTTGATAATCATCTTCAGAAATATGCTCATCGCGAAGTTTATCGTAAAAATCAATTTTTTGTGGTAATTCCGTGAGATCTAATTTAGAAAAATCATCGATAAATGAATATGGAAAAACCCCTTTCTGTCTAATTAACTGAAATTCTCTGTCAACGGGAAAGTATCGTTTTACTTCCATACATTGAGCATCATCCAAGGCTGCTGCCAGTTTTTCTAATGAACATGCCAAAAACTGAAAACTATCTATAAAACGCAAGTGTAAGTGCTCCTTGACTATTCGATTGTTTGAATTTAGATATTCGCCTACACAATTTTTTTTCGAAAATGTAATATATTTCTCTTTAGTTTTACCAAGGATATTAATTTCACTTTCTTCAAGGGCCAACTCTTTAATGAATAAGTGACTATCATAATTTGTTAAATTATGAAATACTATCGGAATAAAATTTGGAATTTGAAAATTCAAGTTACAATTACTGTGCGCGGCGGACCTATAACGACCCGTTAAATGACAGTGATCTTTTACTTTAATATCATTCTGTTGAAAAGGTTTTTGACAAATATGACATTCCGTTGCTGTAAGATAATCAAACTCTTCTTGAATAGTTAATGGAAGCATTGGTTGTACAATACTTAAATACTTTTTATAAATCTCTATCAAATCTATTTCTAATGCTGTAATAAAGTCAACCACAGATGACTGTCCTCGAAAACTTTGGAATTTAGATAATTGATCGTTATATGAACATTTAATGTAATATGCACATGAATATGGTTGATGGAGAAAAGTTTTTATCGAAAATGATTGATTTGGATTTGGTGCAACTGTACTCATAGGTTTCAATAAACATTCGAAATCAGCATAAACAATAAATGGGATAGTCATTTTATGATGATAATTTTGAAATTCTAATACATTAGCGGGAACATTATAACCAAATCTATTTGTTATTAATTCATTATTTGGGATTCTAGCATAAAGTTTTCCACAATCAGTCGAAGAATGTCTATCTAATAAAGCTTGGGTTGTGAAATATTGTAGACATCCATCACAGAAAAATTTTGAATGATGATGTTTTGAGAGTTGGGAAGATACTAAACGTGGCAAATTAGTTATTGTACAGTAATGTTGATTACCATCGTTATCACTCAACAATAATAAATTTATATGTACCGGTTTCTTAAAGTTTGTAAAATATAATGGTCCCACAATTTCAAATTTTACCTTATTGTTTACATAAAGTAATTCAAGTCCGTAAACATTAATAGAGACATTATTTTGACTTTCAAATTTTGCAATACTATCCAGTTTTACAGGAAATTCAATACCTTGGAAATTAAAAAGTGTCGACCAGTGTGGATATGAACTGGGTAAATGTTCTGGTCCCATAGGTAGACACACTGCTGCTACGACACTCCAACCAAAACAATGAATATCCTGATTTTGAACATTAACTATTGCCCTCTTCATTTTCACGCTTGGCGGTAGTGGGATATACGATGAAGCTTTCAATGGATTGTAATAGTTTACATTTAATTCTAAATGTAAGATTTTCACAAGTGTCCAGCCTAAAATAAAGAAGCAAAAAATAATTGTATTATAAAGATTTTTACAATATATAACTACCTGAATCTCGTTCCAAAAAATCCATCATTTTTTGACTAATAACTTCTTGAAAGTCATGCAACATATTCCTAATATTCGTGCCTAAAGTGACAATTCTGTTAGTAGTATTGAAAGATTTTACATCAAATATATTTTTTGACTCAATGGTATACAATCCAAATAATTCCAAATTAATTTTGATTGTACTAAATTTTTCAATTTGTGAAACAATAAGTCCAAGTAATTTATTGTGAATTTTATCCATAAATTCATTTAAATCGATATAATCGCCCTCATCACAAATCCTATATGAAGCGATGCGTGATTTAAATGCACTGCTGAGTGCAAACACCCCATCCTCCAAGGGAGTACTTTGACAATTATTTCTATGCTGTCTACTTCTCTCATGAGCCGTAATAAGCTTTGGAGCAATTTCTTGATTACATGTAACGCACATATAATTGTTGCTAGCTAGAAAAGAAAAATAATTGAAAATAGAGTACCTATTAGTTAAAACTTACCAGTTGAATGACATATTTTCTGTTTTTTGGCGGCCGGTCCTCCATTTTCCTGTTTTTTGACCACTTGACAATAGAGCTTTTCATGGCGTAGTCGTGATTGACGGGTTGTAAATTGTTTATTACAGTTTTCACAGTGATGCATTTTCTTATGAAAATATGAAATAATAATTTAAACAGGTTACTAATAAAGTTTAATTATAAATTTGCTGCCTTCTGTTACTATCTTTGAAAGACTTTTATTTATACTATATAAATATATATTTTTTTTGTGTTCAAAGATAGGTATCCAGCAAGACCTCGAGGAGGAGCAGCATGCTTGCCATCGTGTTGTAGGTAGTATGATGTTAAAATTTGGAAAATCGCGTCCGAATTAAATGTACTTGATATGAGTGTAGGACGGAAATAGGATTTATTAATAATAATTATTAATATTAACATCATTAGTATTAATATTAATATTATAATTATTAGTAATTAATATTAATGGGGACTTTCGCGCACGTCTACGAGGCTTTCTAGGGCGCCGACTCCTCCTTGATCGTGAGTGAGGGGGAGTGGGTGGAATGATGTTGTCGTCGTCGTCATTGTCTTCGTTTTCGACATCAACGTCTCCACCCTCCACCCTATTCTCAACTCTATTATTTATTTGCCCTAGAATGGGTGACAATTGAGAGGGTTGAATGATGTCATTTTCAACATCCATCTCTTCACCCTGCCTCCTCTCTTCAACCCACGGCTCTGCCAGTGCGTCAATGACATTTTGAGTAATAATACTCATCGGATCGAACGTTGCAGGAGGCTGAGGGAGTGGTGGTGTGATGATGTTAAGTTCCACATCAACCTCGGATCCAGATGGTTGTTGTATGTCATTGACGCCCTGTGATAATATCATGGGTGACGGTGGTGGTGATGGTGACCGAATGATGATATTTTCGGCCTCTACCACCACCAATCTCTCTGGCAGAACATCATTTTCCTCAATAATCGGTGAATTGGGTTGAGGGGGATGTTCAACGTTACCATTGATAACGTTTTCCACCTCAACCCAAGGCTCCGATAAAGCGTCAATGATGTCCTGTGATATTATCATAGGGGGTTGAGTTAATACCGCGGGTGCCGCTTCAGGAGATGTTGGTGTAACGGGGCGGGTAAACACTGGCTCAACGAAGGGGCTTTGTGGTGGTAGTGGTGGACTGGGAGAGATTGGAGGTTCTTCCACCACCACCATATCATTATCAAATACATTTAACTCATCGGTAACCGAATTATTGATGGGACAAGTTCCTTCATCCACAACCGGATTGGACGCCGCCTCGTCTTCGTTAATAAACTGGTCTATTAAGGTCAACGAGATGTCGTCCGAATAATCATTTTCAATACCATGTTGAGCCAGGTATTGCGTGAATGGTAAAGAAAACGATAATTCACTATCAGGTTGTGATGAAGGAGTAACCATAGAATCATCATCCTCATCAACGATTTGAACAATGTTAGCAACAGCGTGATTAGCTAATTGCTTCTTTTTCACACTTAACTGACTACATTCAATCACATCCTCTTCAAGACAATCTTCCCTCAAAGATTGACTTAAAGACGACTTGGCAAATTGTTCAAATTGTGTCTCATCATTTTTGATTAATTTTGAATTAGCAGGTCTAATAATTACATCAGAAACGATATTGATTCTAGGTTTATCCCTATTAAAACCACTACGGTTTTGATAGGGATTTGCAACTTTTCCCTTCAATACTTTAAATAATAACTTGGATGACTGGTTACTTACAGTTGTCCTAGTTGAGGGACCGGGACACTGAGAACACTCGTCACCATGAGAACACGGTTTAAAATGAGCAAAATAATTTGAACACATTATTTCGTACACAGACTACCTGTACAACACAGAATGAATTTCTGCATGCACTCCTTGCAATTTTATAAATTGTTGAAAGCTCCCGTCAAGGTCAACTTCTTACTGCAACTACATTGGTGTATTCCATCAAGGTTAACATATAGACACAAAAAATGTAAAAAGAAGACCTATGTAGACAGGGTGGAGTGTAACCGCCTGTTTCAAGGACATCGTTAACCTGTTTAATTTATTGAACAAATGAGAAAAATCACTCATATCCACTGCAATAATCAACTCTTTTTTATAAATGAAATGAATTTTTTGGGTGGTGTACAAGGATTATTGAAAGTGTAAGGGAGTGGTAAATATTATGAAAAAAATACAAATGTTTATAAATTTATAACATTTATTTATAAATACTACAATTAATTAATTCAATTAATATTCCATTTCATTACAAAAAATATTTTTTGAAGAGTTTGTATTTTCAAAGTTGCTTCTCGATGATTGTTGATAATCATTATTAGTATTATGGGATAAAGATGAATCAAAATAATTCCCATTTCCGCAATCAAAACTCCTCCAAGAATATTCACGATGTGGAAGACATCTTCGTAAATGTCGTCGAAGATGTTTTACTTTCAGGCGATGTCCTGGATTATTACGACACGTTATCCAACTCTCTTGATCCATGATTACTAATAGACTGATGAGTTGAGATTATTTACACAATGTTTTGTACACTTTTAACGAAATGTTTGTTTTAAAAAAAATACGTTATGTAGACTGCAATATGCGTTATCGTTTAGATGGTACATGCATTTAACTTTATCGGCGTGTAATGTTGGTTGTTGTGGAAATTCAATAACTTGTTTATGTGTATATTTTTTCAAAAATTCGGCTTTTTCTTTTCCTTTTACGTAAATTTTGTCAACATCCTTCAACACATTGTTTATAACTTGTACGTGCTTCCAATATGGAATATGTCCCATATTCCAGTCAATACAATGATAATTCTTCATTAACCATTTTACTTGTTTTTCATCTTGAGGATTCAAAAGTTGTGAAGGGAAAGGGGGTTGAAAAACATAGTGTGCGAGTTTGTCTCCTCTTAAAGCAGCCAGTTCTTTAACTATAAACTTTTTTCCAATTTTGTAACCTTGAACGTCTATAATCACTTCGTTCTCCATTACTATTAATATTAATTTAGACTTGTTTTACAGATTTTGTCAACGGTGTATATGTAAAGGCTCGGTCACTAATGACTAATGCATATGCGGTGGTTCCATCACTTATACCGGTGTCTGTATCAAATTCAATTCTCAGTGCAATAGACTGTGTTTGTAAACCAGTTTTTTGCATCGAACAATCAATTATGATTAGTGGATAACTGTCGAAAAACTGTGTAGGTGTAATGTGTGTTTCTTTTTTATCTGTATAATAGTATCGGGATCTAAAGTTTGTAAACATTTCATATAATATACCGAAATGGTGTTTTTTATATGAAATATTTAAATTTTCATACGGATATCGTTCATTATTTAGAAATACTCTCATATTGGTTATATCGCCTCTATCAAATTTACTCATATTTTTATCAAGTTGTCCTTCTCTATTGCTTTGAAGGCCAAAGATAATATAACGAGGTGTTTCAAATTTTGTAGAGATTTTCACAGGCCAACTACACTTTGTAGTATTTGGAAAGAGTGGCAGCGAATGAAGTTCCCAGCTTCTGTACGGTACTGCAATTTCTTTATCTTTTTCAATGGTTTTTGTCAATTTAACCTCTTCCTTTAAACCGGGCACAATATGTGGAACTAGCCATACAATTTTATCAATTACAACTCGTGCTTTCTCATTTGTTGCACAAATTAATGCATTGACATCACTATTACTACGAATTAATATTAACTCTTGCGGTATGTTTAGCATTATATTTTTATAATCTTCTGCAAATCCTAATAGTCGATTTAATGGGATACATGCTTGAAAATATCCATCTATAGGTTTAGTGGCTTCTTCATTTAGATCCCAACCAGACATTGTTAATTTCAGACTTTCACTTTGATTTAATGATGCCAGATTTTTCATAGTTGTTGTAATACCTGGCTTTGTGTTTGTATCTACAGTTACTCCACTTACTTCATACCGTATTTCACTAAACAAAAAAGCGACACCATTATTTACAAACTTGGTTTCTGTTGCTGGTACAGTTTTATTGGTTGTAGCGTCGGTTTTAACCAATTGTCCCTCAATTAAAATTAAACTATCACATGGTAGTGTACACAAATCTTCTTGTAAAGGAATTCGAATTTCATCCGTGTTTTCATATCTGGCTGTATATGCCTCATGACTTTGAAATTTGTAACCTACCACACCTTCATCCCACTCAATACCCTTCTCAATATCGAACATTTTTTATGTGTATAATTCAAATCCTAATGATTTTAGAAACAGTTTATTTTTATTACTTAATTGTTGCACGTTTCGTTTCGTACTAACTGTTTTTCTACACTTTTGTTGCTTTTTATATGAGTCAGTTCTAAAACTAATACCCATTTTCTTCTTTCTTCTGCAAATGTAATCCAACTGTTACAGTCTCTTGTTGAAAATTGACCAACTTTTCATCTTGATCTATTATTTTAAGTGTAATATTTCTGATAGTTTTAACACTAATGGGTAGGTAAATCACATGATCTGGTGACTGTACTATTTTAAATCCAGGTGGAACGTTTGGAAAAAATTGATAAATTATGTGTACAGGTTCTCCATTTTTAAAACTTCCAATTGTAATATTACATTCAATCATAATCGAATTAAGTTTCATTATGTCTGCAATATTATCCGAATCTTTTCCAATATTTTTTGGAACTATTTGACTATTAAATCCCAACACTGGTCCGATAGTATTTGGTTTGGTAAAGTCAACATCTTTTGTTGCTTTGATATGTGTATGTAATGTATTATTGTTTGCAGTAATAGATAAGAGGTCATTACTGAATTGTTTTTCAATTACATGTTGTAAATAGTTGTTTATATCGGTTAATTGATAACAACCGGTCGGTATTTTAAATTCGACATCCCCGAAAAAGAATTTATTATTTTCTTCATCAATATTCGGTATACTGTTGTAGACTTCAAAATTTGTAACACCCAGTTCATAGACACCATCACTAACATCAATCGGTGGGTTAAAGTCAGCACTTAGTATCGCTGATTTTCCTGTTAATACAAACAGCATCTTTGATTCGACTAAACTTATAATTTGCATGTGTGTCTATATAAAAACTTTAAACATAATTGTCCACAATTATATGAACCCATTTTCTGATATCCATCATAATTGTATGTAATGTTATTACCATCATTATCACTTTTGAAATAATTTATAATTTCTGTTGGAGGTTTTAAATTGCCCATACTATCAAAGTATAATATATTATTTTTATTTTTTACATATGCTGTCCAATGAGTTCCACTATTTTTTTCTTCATCTAAATTTATAATTCCTGTTTCATTTTTATGTATAATTTTCGGTAATTTATTACGCATATATACACCTCTAAAATTTGGAATTTGTAATAGTCGAGCAAACTTTATTATTTCAATATTAGTGAGGGCGTGACGTGGTAATTTTACTGGGAGTTTTTTTTCTGATACCATTTATATGGACCAATGTAAAGACCTTTCCCTTTAGTTTTTCCTACACCTTTACCGCTACTCATTTCCATTGCTTTATTATGCCGCATAGTTTCCTCCAACATTTTTTTATCTACCGAAGCTTTATTTACAGCAGTCGCTATCCCTGCAGCTCCTCCTCCTAAAGCGCCTAGAGCACCTAATAGTGGTAATAGGAATGGTAAAAAACCACCATATTTAGGAGCAACTAGAACTCGTTGTTTTTTTGTCTTCTTTTTTTTACCCTTTTTACTTTTAGGTCCCATTCCGAATTTTACTTTGCCTTTCATTATACCAGCAATTGCTAATGCAGCTGCTTTTTCCCCAAACGATGCGTCTTTTGCTTTTAAACGTTCAACTGCTTTACTTAATAATAACTTATCTGCTTCGTGTCGTTTTTGCAAATTAGTTTCGTTGGCGTACGATATATCGTGTTCTTTACAAGCCTGATCTAATTTATTTCTACCACTATGTCCAAGTGCAATTCGTTCTTGTAATTTGGTTCCAGGACCACAAAACTGATAACCCGGTATATGTAATTCAATGGGTAATTTATTTATTAATTTATTTATTAGACCCCAACCTCTCTTTGTCAGAGTTGAATCAATACTATGTTGAGAATCACAAGTCTGTTTATTATATAACTTCATTTATTTACTTTTATCCATACAGCAAAAGAATAATCTAGATACTAATTTAATCTAAGGTTACAAGTTGTTTATATCTAATTTCTACTATTATTAACTAACATTCTATACCACTATCACAGCTACTTGATGAGCCGTCAGAATCATAGTCATCAGAATCATAAAACATCATTTGTCGCTCTCTACTAAAATACCACATTTTAACAGTCATTCTGTTTATTAAATTATTTCCACACAACTGAGAATTCTGTTCTATTACTGTATTACACCAAAAACACTTGTAGTTTAACACTGAAGTCACATGTAGATGACAAATGTGAAATCTCACTGCCATAAGCTTCACACATCTCAAACAAAAGAATTTTCTGTTACCACAGTCCTTTGGAGATAGGCAAAAGAGCATGTAGCAGTAAGGATCTGAAAACATTTAAAACTTAATTTCTACAAGTACATACAATCTCATATTACATACCATTGTCAACTTCCATTATGCTGATTTAAGTTAGTGGTATATAGCTATAATTTTTTGGGCATTTTCCGGATCCACTTGGCTAGCTGTGTAACACGGAGTTTTACACTTATGACAAACGAAACCATATTTTCTAAGTAACTCTTTAAATTCCTCTTCATTACACGTAATGTCAATACTTAAAGAATTATTCCACCCATCTGGATTAATAATAGAAATGTCCTTAGTGCTGCACTGTTCACACACAACCACTCTATTAAAGAAACGTTCCCAACCACCTTCCAAAGATATGTGTCCTAACTGGTTGTGGAAACACGTTTCTTCCACTATTATGACACCTTCACAAGTAAAACGATACCACATTTTTTTTACTACTTTAATATTGAGAAATACTTATTAGATACTGTTTTTGAATTTGTATTGAATTCTATATATATTAGCTGCAGT